>NC_090756.1:967760-977760 GCF_036898095.1 Palaemon carinicauda
TAATATATTTTGTGTTTTTATCATTGTTATTGATATATCACTGATCATAGGGATATATTGGCCAGTCTCTAAGGCATTGTCCTGCTTGCTTAGGCAATGTCACTGCTTCTTGCCTCTGCCATTCATGAGTGGTCTTTTAAACCTTTGAAACGTGCACACACATACCGTTTTATTATGTCAGGCTTTTTGAGAGAGAGAGAGAGAGAGAGAGAGAGAGAGAGAGAGAGAGAGAGAGAGAGAGAGAGAGAGAGAGAGAGAGAGTAAACGAAAATTATTAAATAAAATCATTTCACATAATATATCACAATCCTTTTGTAAGTAGATTTGTTCCAACTTTACGATCATGTATGATACGTAATTGACATGCACTTAGGCTTCTTTTTTGAAACTGATTGATTGATTTGAGATTTTCTGGCATCCTGACATCTAATTCTATTTTGAGAGTCTCAACTCCAAAACAACCGCAAATGAAATATTAAACAAATTGGACAGATTTTCCGAAAAAACGAGGTATCGAAAGGTAACATGTTGGCGTATTGTCGTTTTGGTTTTTCCAAACTTTGTTTGAGCACCGCCAAGCATTGGTTAATGAAAAGCAATCTTCATGAGTTGATGAGTGTTCTCGGTGAAGAGATTAAATCCAAAGGTGTTAACTTCATTACAGAAAACGCACTCAATTCTCGTTTGCTTTCTGTATTATGCAAAAAAAGGGTTATTCCGAATTTGAAACACTATTGTATTCACACCAGAAGAGTTGGAAGACCCAGGCCTACATGGCCGAGGACTGTGAAGTGCGAAGTATGAGATGATGAATGGAGAAGTAATGAATTAAACACTCAAGATAGAGACGACTGGCGAAATCTAACCGAGGCCCTTTGCGTTAATAGGCGTAGGAGGAGATGATGATGATGATTGTATTCACACATGAGGGAGGACATTAAAGCAAATTCTCATACTACGCGAAGAAATGTGGCTATTTTTGGCAGACGCAAAGCAAGATATAAAAAAATTCTCTGAGGACCTCTTTCTTATATAAAGGTTAAAAGGTTAAAGGTGTCTGGTTTTAGTTCCTGTTCCATCAGAATAGAGGCTCACCAGAACGTCACCCGGGCAAGCCCAACCCCCTACTGTGGTGCCCAACTATAGCAGTGGTCTCCCCCGGTAAACAGATTAAACTCACGCTCCCGGACTGGGATCGATCTGCTGTCATGCAAATGCTAAGCAGACATTTTACCATTGTACTTGCCAGGAGGCTGTTATTTTTGGTAGACATGTTTGAATCCATGAATCCTAAAAATTTTCGCAGCAAAGAAAAGAGACCACAGTGTTCCAATGACATAAAAAACTAAATTGGGCATTCAGAAGAGCGCAGACCTCCGCAACGGCAGCTTATTTCTCGACCTTGACCTTTGACATTTAACCTTAAAAAGTATTAACTGGCGTGGATTTTCATACACTCACATAAGAATGTATGAAAGATCACGTGAATTAGACATTTTGCTTGACCAGGATCTTGACCTTTGACCTTGACCTTCCAAAATTTAATCATTTCCAGCTTTTTACATAACAGTTAATCCCTGCAAGTTTCATTAGTCTAAAATTAAAATTATGATCAGGAAGCTGTTCATATACAAACAAACACACAAACAAGGGGTAAAACATAACCTCCTTCCAACTTCGTTGGCGGAGGTACTGATTGTTCGATTGCCATGAAATTCGACTGCTTTCCAAATGAAGCTCGAAATATGGCACTCTAAGCTAGAGGAGAATTATTTTATTTCATTCCCACAACTAAATATTCGTATGATACATTCTCATCGATAATCAATGATCTTTCACTGTCTTGTGGTAGAGTTCTCTTGCTTAAGGGTACTATCGGGCACACTATTCTGTCTTATTTTCCTTCCTCTGGTTTTGTTTTGAAGTTTTTATAGTTTATACATGGAAGATTTAATTTCATGTTGTTCCTTTTCTGGATATATTTTATTTTAATTGTTAATTTCTTCTATTGTAAAGTCCTTATTTCCTTTCCTCACTGGGCTATTTTCCCTGTTGGAGCTCTCGGGCTTAAGCATTCTGCTTTTTCAACTAGGGTTGTAGCTTGGCAAATAATATCATTAATAATAATAATACTATTTTCAGCAATTAAAAAAGGGAACCAAGCAATCTAAAATTTGCAAAGGAACTGCCATGTAAAAAAAAGTTCTAGAACCACTGCTCTAGAGACCTAGCCCCCTCTCCATCAATCTAGGACCAGGGAATGCCAGGCAATGGCTGCTGATGACTCAGCAGGCAGACCTATAGGCTCACCAAGGATGGTGAGGTTGCAAACTACTAAAAGCTATCGAGGTTGAGCAAGGCTCTAACAACAATCCAAGAGTTTGCCAGGTAGTGATGTTTCCAATCGTCTACCACAACTTTATCTCAAATGATTTAATGGCTTGTATGGTAACGTCCATGACTGGTGATCGCCAGACTGGAGTTCAAGTCCCGCTCAAATTCATTAGTTCCTTTGGTCGCTGCAACCTCACCATCCTTGTGAGCTAAGGATGGGGGTTTGGGGAAGCCTATACGTCTATCTGCTGAGTCATCAGCAGCCATTGCCTGGCACTCCTTAGTCCTAGTTTGGGAGGAGGGAGTTTGGGCGCTAGGTCATTTTCTAGGGCATTGTCCTGCTTGCTGGGCAATGTCACTGTCCGTTGCCTCTGCCATTCATGAGCGGCCTTTAAACCATTAAAGACTTTGAACACTCCTCGTACTATGATCTTCAGGGGTAAATATATCACGGAAAAAAATATGGAGGAAAATAATTGTGCAGCAAAATAGTCCAAGCACAATTTTGTAACGATTCAGAGGCAGAGGTTCGAATCCTGGCCCTGGCTGGATGGAAAATAACTGTGCAGCAAAACAGTTCAAGCACAATTTTGTATAGATTTATGGGCAGAGGTTCGAATCCTGGCCCTGGCTGGATGGAAAATAATTGTGCAGCAAAATAGCTCAAGCACAAGTTTTGTATTGATTCAATGGCAGAGGTTCGAATCCTACCCCTGGTCGGAACAGTTATCATAAATGAATTTCCCCTTGTATCACAGATTCTAATTATACAAAGTCAGGAGAATTAATAATATTAAAAGTTTTGAAACTTCCTGTTCTGCTCCCCTCTTTCTTAACAAAAAAAATACAGTCAGATATAAAACGAGAAGAGCAGTCTTACCTTGAAACGCCAAGACTTTCCAGTTCCCTCTGGACTCAAGACAAAGAAAATTATAATGAATGGTGTCTTTTGATGCGTTCGCTCTGTTCTTACGCCCTGCAATTCCTTTGAAGACGTTGCAATAATTGTAGACGAGAACTCTTCTTCTCCTTCTTCTTCTTCTTCTTCTGTTTATTTACCAAACTTCTCCTTTTTTCCAAGTTTGATGAAAGGCTACGCAAAGAAAATTTTTCCTCTCGCTTCAAATTATGTTTTTTTTTTTCTCGTTTCCGCTGATTCCAGGTTCATTGATCAAAGCTGGAAATCAAAGATTTGTTTTTCCTTGTTTTTTTTCCTTTCAGTTCTGCGATTTCGATGTCTTGGGAATTGGTGTTGAGGATGTAGCTGTCTTTGTAGGTGCTTATAAATATGCACGTGTGTATTTATGCATTATGTATTTTTCCATTGCTTCCTTGCCAGTAAGAGGGCGAAAGTATACAGTAATTTTACGAGTAATTAGCTTATACACAAACACACACACACACACACACACACACACACACACACATATATATATATATATATATATATATATATATATATATATATATATATACGTGTGTATGTGTACTCTGTATATATATATATATATATATATATATATATATATATATATATATATATATACACACACACACACACACACACACACATATATATATATATATATATATATATATATATATATATATATATATATATATACATGTGTGTATGTATACTCTGCATACACACACACACACACACACACACACACACACATATATATATATATATATATATATATATATATATATATATATATATATATATATATATATATATATAAAACGAGCTGCTGTCTTTGCCCAAGATATATATTGCCAGCAGTAAATGAATTTCCTACGAAAATACTTCACAAATCTGTTTTTCCTTTGATTTTCGATGGCCTCAAAGAAAATAACCATTGTTAGCAAAATCTCTTTTACTATGATAATCTTAATACAATAATTAAACTGATATCATGCATGCTATTTTCCCTGTTCGAGCCCTTTGACTCACAACATCTTGCTTTCCCAACTAAGGTTGCAGCTATTAACACGTATGAAAGGTAGATTTAAGTTGGACTTGCTTTTCTATATGAATGAAGTGATCGTTACCTCCGCCAACGAAGTTGGAAGGAGGATATGCTTTACCCCCTGTTTGTGTTTGTGTTTGTTTGTGTGTGTGTTTGTTAGTGAAAAACCTTCCTGGCCACAATTTTAATCGTAGGGTAATGAAACTTGCAGGGATTAACTGATATGTAAAAAGCTGGAAGTGGTTAAATTTTGAAAGGTCAAAGGTCACGGTCAATCAAACAATCAAAATGTCCAATTCACGCAATCTGCCATAAGTTTGGACATTGTTGTCACAAAGACTTCAAAACTTGGTTCATATTTATTAATTTGAAGAAAATTCTAGTGTTAAGAAATTTTCAAGGAAACCTAATTGCATCCGGTTCTTAACTTTCAAAGTAATTAATCCCTGATAAAAGATACTTTATCAAGTAACGCATTGCTTCTTACAAAAGCACTAAAGCCATTTTTACTCCAGAGAACTTAGCAAGTTTTCTCATAGAACTGGATGGCTAGGTTGGTAGCGTCGCGGGCTTCTGTTTCAGAGGTCCCGAGTTCGCGTCCCCGCCAGGACGCGAATAGCGTGAAACCTTCTACCTGAGGGTATTCCCCAGGGTGGCGCCTGGGGGGGGAGGTTAGAGGGGGCTAGTGATAGTCACTGCTGGCTTGTGGTCGCCCGAGGAGAATGATGTAGATCGTCTGAGTGGAGACCTAAAACCCGCAACTTCAACTTAAACTGAAAACAAAAGCAGACCGTGAACATCGTATAAGTATGCCAGTTTAATTGGTTAGTATTGAGTAACATGATCCTACATTCTAGGGCACTCAAGGAAGTATAGAAGCAAATCATAACGCAAAACTAGATAAAAGGGATGGCCGAACAAAAACTAGCATCCTGGAACTATCAATGACTATAGTCCATTTCTTTTAGCGAGGCATATTTGCACCGACTCGCAGCGGTGCCCTTTTAGCTCGGAAAAGTTTCCTAATCGCTGATTGGTTGGACAAGATAATTCTAACCAATCGGCGATCAGGAAACTTTACCGAGCTAAAAGGGCACCGCTGCGAGTCGGTGCAAACCTGCCTCGCTAAAAGAAATGGATTATAGTCACCTCTGCTTTCTGATTACCTTCAACTATATTCAATTTTTTTTCTTTTTCATGAGGCGCATTTGCACTGACTCGCAGCGGTGCCCTTTTGGCTCGGAAAAGTTTCCTGCTCTCTGATTGGTTAGAATTATCTTGTCCAGCCAATCAGCGATCAGGAATCTTTTCCGAGCTAAAACGGCACCCCTGCGAGTCGGTGCAAATCTGCTTCACTAAAAAGAATTGACTATAGGAGGTTATAAAATCGAGTCGGTTTATTTATTTATTTGTCTGTTTTTCTGTCTGTGGACAGGATTATGTCAAAACTACTCGACAGATTTTGACGAAATTTTCATCACAGACAGATCTTAGGTCATGGCCGACCCCATTAAACTTTGGATATGATCCGGAGCCTGAACCAGATTCTAGATCCAGATTTGCATTTTTTGCCACCTGCAGTCAGCATATGAAAATGGGCGTGCGATGTCCGTAGAATTTACTTAAACGCTACAGTAAATTCATCCACGGTTAACATATGAAATAAGAAGCGTTTAGTCCGTAGACTTGAGTAAAATGATAGTAATATTCACAGGCGGAGGTCTTAAATCTCTGACTGCTCTTATTTCAAACAGCATTTACTGCCTTTCAAGTTTCATAAGTAAACAAGATCTTTCTATTCCTCTAAGCTGGGAAAGGGGTACTAGAGGTGGTCTATAAGTCTACTGCTGAGCTATTAAGACCCATTACCTGGTTATCCAGGTTATAGTTTAGGTGTAAACGGTGCCCGAGTGCTGATCACAATTGTCTCTTGTCACTGTTACCAATGAACAACCTATAAACTTCTAATAGTGAAATTATTAAATTACTAAATATTTTGGAAGAAAAAAGTATATTTTTGCAGATAAATATTTGTATTAAACCCTACCCCTACACCTAAATGTGTAATGACCTGATTATTATATACATCAGTAATGAAACAGTACGTGACTAATATAAAGTTTAAATTCAAGGCACTTGAATGCTCAAAGGTTTGAAGATTACTTATGAGTGGCTGATGATAGCCACAGGAAAATGTCCTAGAGACCAACGACATATGAATATGATTAGCACCAAAACCATATCTATACCGAGAAAGGAACAGCAAAGACCAAGCTATGGCTGCCGATGATTCAGCCAATAGAGTCGTGAGCTCTCCCAGTCCCATCCACAGCTTAGCAAAGACCAAGCTATGGCTGCCGATGATTCAGCCAATAGAATCGTGAGCTCTCCCAGTCCCATCCACAGCTTAGCAAAGACCAAGCTATGGCTGCCGATGATTCAGCCAATAGAATCGTGAGCTCTCCCAGTCCCATCCACAGCTTAGCAAAGACCAAGCTATGGCTGCTGATGATTCAGTCAATAGAATCATGAGCTCTCCCAGTCCTATCCACAGCTTAGCAAAGAATCCCATCCACAGCTTAGCAAAGACCAAGCTATGGCATGAGCTCTCCCAGTCCCATCCACAGCTTAGCAAAGACCAAGCTATGGCTGCTGATGATTCAGCCAATAGAATCATGAGCTCTCCCAGTCCCATCCACAGCTTACAAGGACAGAGAGGGTGCAGATACTACTGGACACTATCGAGTTGCTTGAGTTAGGTAGGACATTGCACCACCCTTGACTAGGATTGACAGTTACGAAGACCTTAACCCAATATTAATTTCAGGCGGATGTGCTACATTTTTTACTTTAGTACTGCCACAGAAATCTTACTCAAGTTAGCTGAAGAGGCCAATTAACAAGGTTGGTCAAAGTTTCCAAGCTAAATCTTTCATATTGATTTACATGCACAGAATAGTGGATTTATTATCCATTATCATCACTACTATTATTAACATAATTACTACAAATAATAATTAAACAGTAGTGTTGATTGTTGATATATCATTGTAAAACAGAAAGTCACAAACAGTAAAGAGATTTCAGAAGCCAACACAGCTTCTTGTCAGGGGTAAAGTTGTGTTTCTAAAAGCTCTCTACTGTTTTTGGAAAATCGCAGTAATGAATATATATCAGTAACACTCGTGATTTTAATCAATGTGAATATCAACCACAATGGCATTTAATACCGAATTCTACCTTGGGAATCTTGATAACTCAGTTGGTAGAGTCCTCGCAGCCATGGTTTCGGCTGAATGGCACGTGTTCGAATCTCTGCCAGCCAGAAGCTATTACCATAAAATGAATTCCAGTAGATATATATTCCCAAGATAAAATTCAGTATTAAATGCCATTGTTGTTGATATTTACAAAGTCAGTAATGTATTAATACAGCAACTCTACTATTGAATTATCCTACAAGATTTCTAAACGTCTGCAGACAACGAAGATTTGCCCGAATTAGCTCGATCCTTCGGAAGTCAATTCTCTTCCTTTCCCTGAATGTAATGACTTTGCCAAGAGGTCAAACTTCCTAAGAATGGCAGAAGGCATTGGTATGCATGAAAGTCCTGAGGCTACTGAGTCTCATTAACCTTTTCTCATTGATCCTCTTAATTAAGGATTCCTTCTCATCTGGATGTTTGAATTGATTTAGACCTAAGTGTATTCAGTACTTATACGTTTCTGTCTGTCTCTATTTGTTTTTGCATAATCATCATCATCCTCTCCTGCTACGCCTATTGACGCAAAGGGCCTCGGTTACATTTCCCCAGTATATCTTGAGCTTTTAAATTAATACTTCTCCATTCGTCATCTACTTCACGCTTCATAATCCACAGCCATGTAGGCCTGGGTTTTCCAGCTCTTCTAGTGCCTTGTGGTGCCCAGTTAAACGCTTGGTGAACTAATCTCTCTTGGGGAGTGCGAAGAGCATGACTAAACCATCTCCATCCACCCCTCATCATGATCTCATCCACATATGGCACTCGAGAAATCTCTCTTATAGTTTCATTTCTAATCCTGTCCTGCCATTTAACTCCCAGAATTCTTCTGAGGGCTTTGTTCTCAAATCTACTAAATCCGTTGGAGATTGTTTCATTGTCATACCATGACACTGAACTGATGCTTCAACGAACTTAACGGTTTCGTAAGTATCCACGAGGGAGAGCATGGGGGTCGCAACCTCACCCCATATGTCCTTGCTAACATTAAGTAGGGCAATATCTTCTGGCATACAAAAGGCGGAAATGGGTTGTGGTGGCCGATGTGGTAACATCCCTGACTGGTGAACACCAGACTGGGGTTCGAGTTCCACTCAAACTCATTAGTTTCTTTGGTCGTTGCAACCTAACCATCCTTGTGAGCTAAGGATGGGGAGTTTGGGGTTACCCTACGTGTCTATCTGCTGAGTCATCAGCAGCCACTGCCTGGCCCTCCTTGGTCCTAGCTTGGGTGGAGAGGGTGCTTAGGCGCTGATCAAACTCGGTAATTCCTTTGGTCGCTGCAACCACACCATCCTTGTGAGCTAATGATAGGGGGTTCAGGGGAGCCTATATGTCTACCTGCTGAGTCATCAGCAGCCATTGCCTGGCCCTCCTTGATCCTAGATAGAGAGGGGGGGGGCCTTGGCCTTTGATCATATGTATATATGGTCAGTATCTAGGGCATTGTCCTGCTTGATAGGGCAATGTCACTGTCCCTTGCCGCTGCCATTCATGAGCAGCCTTTTAAAACCTTTAAAGGCATATGGTTATGAAGATAATTGCCATTGAACATAGAATCCAAGTTCAATGCCATTTTCTACTGTTGATACGACCAACCACAGTTAACTGACCACCAATTACATAATTCAATTTTTCTTTTCGCTATATCTCGGAAAAGAAAATAACAAAAGTTACATAATAACGTTAATTTTTTGAAAATGAATATAAAACCATTAAGAAGAAATTCTCTCTCTCTCTCTCTCTCTCTCTCTCTCTCTCTCTCTCTCTCTCTCTCTCTCTCTCTCTCTCTCTCTCGCAGACACTTTTGATCCTTTTAAGTTGCAAAAATAAATGGAAGTCGCTAAGTTCATGCTTTTATATATGAAAAATAAAGATGAACACAAACAATAAACAAAAGAACTCTCTCTCTCTCTCTCTCTCTCTCTCTCTCTCTCTCTCTCTCTCCTCTCTCTCTCTCTCTCTCTCTCTATATATATATATATATATATATATGTATATATACTATATATATATATATATATATATATATATATATATATATATATATATATATATATATATATATATATACAGTATATATAATATGATATACATATATATATATATATATATATATATATATATATATATATATATATATATATATATATATATATATATAAATATATATATATATATATTTATACATAATATATATGTATATATATATACACACACACACACACACACATATATATATATATATATATATATATATATATATATATATATATATATATACACATATACATACACACACTGTATATAGACAAAGTATAATTCAGATTTCCCCTGAATCCCCAAGTCGTAGACATAAGTGAAATAGTGAATTAAAAGTTAAAATTATATCTCTTACTAAAATTAGGCAAGGCTCACAAGACTAAG
>NC_090756.1:982760-990764 GCF_036898095.1 Palaemon carinicauda
CCCCCTCCTCCTCCTTCCCCCCCTCCCTCTCCCTTTCCCCCTCGTTCCCCTTCTTCCTTCCCCTCCCCCTGTTTGAGAAAAGCTGACGAATTTTTTATACCCTGTACAGTTTGCTTCATTAGTTCCGGTACACTTCAAGAAAAGCTGAGAATACGTCTGGCAGCTCTGCATTGTAGCAGATGACGCTGTGTTTAGCCAGAGAAACTGTTTGCAATGCTGTCTATAAAATGAAGGCGCTTAGCATGTACAAAACGTGATTTAATGCATTTTTATTTACTTTATGAAGTGCTATTAAGCAAATAACTTTTTATATACTGTACAGCACTTCGTAAAACTGATATAAATGTATTTAATCACGTTTTTACAAACTCGGCGACTTTGTTTTACCGGCAGCGTTGCCAACAGCTTCTTTAGCTAAGCACAGCATTCCCTGCTACAATGTTCAGCTATCAGATTTCTCCTTAGCTAATTGTGAAGTGTTCCTGAATTAATGACGCCAACTGTACAACCTCCACTGCGTTATCCACTTAAAGAGATCAAGTGTTGATTCCTCTGAGACTCCGACTAACTGATTGGTAACGTCTTTGTCTGGTGTTTGTCAGACGGGGGTTCAATTCCCGCTCAGATTGGTTAGTGCCATTAGTGTCTGCAACCTTACCATCCTTGTGAGCTAAGGTTGCAGGGTTTTGGGGAGCCTATAGGTCTTATCTGCTGAGTCATCAGCAACCACTGCCTGGCTCTCCCGGGTTCTAGCTTGGGTGGAGAGGAGGCTTGGGCGCTGATCATATAATATATAGTCAGTCTCTAGGGCATTGTCCTAACTGCTAGGGCAATGTCACTATCCCTTGCCTCTGCCATTCATGGGCGACCTTTAAACCTTTAAACCTTTAAATCACTAAGTTAGGTTAGTTTTGCTTTGAGTTCAATGTGGAATACTGGTACCCTCCTATCTGCAGGTGCTCCAAAGTGACTGCTTGTGCCTGTTATGGCCTTGGAAATTGGCCTTACCACCAAAACAAGATTAGCTCGAATCTTCAGGAGATCAGTAACATGCCAGTCTTTTATGGAAACCTGAATAACCAGGGGGCGTGGCTTGAAACTTTTGGTAGTCATTGTGGGAAAGTTCATTACCTCCGCCAACGAAGTTGGAAGGAGATTATGCTTTATCCCCTGTTGGTGTGTGTTTGTTTGTGAGCACCTTCCTGGCCACAATTTTAACCGTTGAGTAAAGAAACTTGCAGGGATTAACCGTTTTGTAAAAAGCTGAAAATTGTTAGATTTTGGAATTTTGGAAGGTCAAGGTCAAAGGTCAAGGTCACGGTAAAGCAAAATGTGATTTGGACATCGTTGCCATAGAGACTTTAAACTTGGTTCATATTTGAGTGTATGAAAACCCACCCCAATAAATACATGTTAAGGGCAAAGATCAAGGTCATTGTCGAGCAAAAGGTCTTGAAATAAGCTGCCGCGGTGGAGGTCTGCGCTCTACTGAGTACCCCTCTAGTTTTTATTGTTACAGTCTGCTCTTTTTATTTCAGCACTTAATAAGCGGCTTATCGAGTTAGATATAATTTGGGCTCTTGAAAAAGCATGCCAAGCTGCTTTTCAGTTGGGAAACTTCACAAGTTTCGCAAATTTTTGTGGATTGATGTTGAATATTGTAATGTGCATTTGATATTTGAGTGACTTCCTGCATAGCCATGACTTAAAAGAAAAAAAAAAACTTGATTTATTTGGTGTTTTAATTATTAAGTGCAATTGTAAAAGAACCAATGATATACCAGGTTACAAGTCACTACTAATTTACCTTGTCATTCAAGGGGTGACTGGAATACTGGATTCCCTATGGCAACTATTATTGTCTATATAACTTGAGTAAGTACAGACCAGAGTTCTGTGTGTGATGATGTTACTTCAAATAAACTACTGTAGCAAGCTAAACCAAATTGCTCACCTGCCCCATAGAACCAACCAACATTCTGTCAATTTTTATGCCTCTGGTCAGTCGTATTGCCATCTGGATATCTTGACTGTCATCTAATATCAACTCTGACTTGACAAAATGAATTATGCGAGACAAGATTTTCAATTGGAATGGTTTTGAATGTGGGTTTTTTTTTTATATATATATAGAACACTAAGAGTCTCTTCGGCCCCTAAATTAATTCATATCAACCCCCTACTATCATTGTCATTGCAGGAGTCAAGATTTTCGAAAGGAGTGGGTTTTTTTTTTTTTTTTTTTTTTTTTTTTTTTTTTTTTTTTTTTTTTTGATAGAACAATAAGAGTCTCTTCAACCCTGAATTAATTCATATCAACCCCCTATTATCATTGTCATTGCATCCCCAGAAACCTTCTTTTAAATTCATGTATTAATTTGTCTTGCTTTACATTTATGTAATGATATCTCTCTATTATCATTATTTTTTTTATTAATGGGTTATGAAGAGGAGTGTCTTTGAAATATTATTTTCAATGAGCAATAAGACCTTCTTTAATCTTTTTAATTCCTCATTACTATTCTTTTTTACTTTTAATATTCAACGTATAATTTCTCTCATTGCATTTTTAACAGTTTTAGTGACATAGAAATGATTAGAGATAATTTTTATGATTTTAAATTATTCAATAACTAATCATCCTTCTTTTTTAATATTCAATGTTTATTTTCTCTCACTGCATTGTTAACAGATTTTTAGTAACATGAAAAACGATTAGAGATATTTTTTTTATTTTAAATTATTCCATAACTATTAATTCTATTTTAATATTCAATGTTTATTTTCTCTTATTGTATTGTTAACAAAGTTTTAATGACATAAAAACTATTAGAGATAATTTTCATGATTTTAAATTATTCATTAACTATTAAATCTTCTTTTTTAACATTCAATGTTTATTTTTTCTCATTGCATTGTTAACAGATTTTTAGTGCCATAAAAACGATGAGATAATTTTTATGATTTTAAATTATTCCATAACTTTTAATTCATCTCAGTTTGGAGGTATAAATCTAGAACCCCCAGAGAGAGAGAGAAAGATCCTGGGAACTTGAACCCCCCAGAGAGGGATCCTAGTGTCCCCAGCAAGGAAGACAACTGTTTTAATTCTTCTCAATGTGAGAGGGGGTTTATCCCCCCTAGCCCCCCCCCCCCCCCTGATGCACGGCCCCAATTAGAGCATAGGACCTCTTGGAAAGGAGAACAAGCTTAACGGTGTTGAAAGAGCCTGTAATAACTCAGACCCAGTTAGAGTTATTCAGGTCCATAAGGCGAATTACTGCTTCGTTTAATGGCATCTCAGCTGGTCCTGCCTTAGTCTTGTGAATCTTGCCTAATTTTAGTAAGAGATGTAGTTTTAACTTTTAAATTCACTAATTCACTTATGTCTACGACTTGTGGATTAAGGGGGAGATCTGAATTATACTTTGTCTATATACAGTGTGTGCATGTATATGTATATATATATATATATATATATATATATATATATATATATATATATATATATATATATATATGTGTGTGTGTGTGTGTGTGTGTATATATATATATGCATATATATTATGTATAAATATATATACATATATATATATATATATGTATATATATATATTTATATATATTATATTATATATGTATATATATATATATATATATATATATTATGTATATATATTATATATATACATATATATATATATATATATATATCTATATATATATATAGAGAGAGAGAGAGAGAGAGAGAGAGAGAGAGAGAGAGAGAGAGAGAGAGAGAGAGAGAGAGAGAGAGAGAGAGTGTTCTTTTGTTTATCGTTTGCGTTCATCTTTATTTTCCATATATAAAAGCATGAACTTAGCGACTTCCATTTATTTTTGCAACTTACAAGGATCAAAAGTGTCTCTGCGAGAGAGAGAGGAGAGAGAGAGAGAGAGAGAGAGAGAGAGAGAGAGAGAGAGAGAGAGAGAGAGAGGGAGAGAGAGAGAGAGAGAGAGAGAGAGAGAGAGAGAGAGAGAATTTCTTCTTAGTGGTTTTATATTCATTTTCAAAAGATTAACGTAATTATGTAACTTTTGGTCATAGTAACAAGTATAATAAAGTTATTTTCCTTTCCGAGATATAGCGAAAAGAAAAATTGAATAATGTAATTGGTGGTCAGTTAACTGTGGTTGGTCGTATCAACAGTAGAGAATGGCATTGAACTTGGATTCTATGTTCAATGGCAATTATCTTCACAACCATATGCCTTTAAAGGTTTTAAAAGGCCGCTCATAAATGGCAGAGGCAAGGGACAGTGACATTGCCCTATCAAGCAGGACAATGGCCTAGAGACTGACCATATATACATATGATCAGAGCCCAAGCCCCCCTCTCCACCCAAGCTAGGATCAAGGAGGGCCAGGCAATGGCTGCTGATGACTAAGCACGTAGACATATAGGCTCCCCTGAACCCCCATCCTTAGCTCACAAGGATGGTTAGGTTTCAGCGACCAAAGGAACTACCGAGTTTGATCAGCGCCTAAGCACCCTCTCCACCCAAGCTAGGACCAATGAGGGCCTTGCAATGACTGCTGATGACTCAGCAGATAGACACGTAGGGTAACCCCAAACTCCCCATCCTTAGCTTACAAGGATGGTGAGGTTGCAGTGACCAAAGAAACTAATTAGTTTGAGCGAAGCTTGAACCCCAGTCTGGCGTTCAACTGTCAGGGATGTTACCACATCGGCCACCACAACCCATTTCCGCCTTTTGTATGCCAGAAGATATTGCCCTACTTAATGTTAGCATAGACATATGGGGTGAGGTTGCGACCCCCTTGCTTTCCCTCATGGATACTTACGAAACCGTAAAGTTCATCGAAGTGTCAGTTCAGTGAGATTGGTGTTACTGTATGGACATGAGTCATGGACATAAGTCATGGTATGACAATGAAACAATCTCCAACGGATTGAGTAGATTTGAGAACAAAGCCCTCAGAAGGATATTGGGAGTTGAATGGCAGGACAGGATTAGAAATGAAACTATAAGAGAGATTACTCGAGTGCCATATGTGGATGAGATCATGATAAGGGGTAGATGGAGATGGTTTAGTCATGCTCTTCGCACTCCTCGAGAGAGATTAGTTCACCAAGCGTTTAACTGGGCACCACAAGCCACTAGAAGAGTTGGAAAACCCAGGCCTACATGGCTGCGGATTATGAATCGTGAAGTAGATGATAAATGGAGAAGTATTAATTTAAAAGCTCAAGATAGACTGGGGAAATGTAACCGAGGCCCTTTGCGTCAATAGGCGTAGCAGGAGAGGATGATGATGATTATGCAAAAACAAATAGAGACAGACAGAAACGTATAAGTACTGAATACACTTAGGTCTAAAACAATTCAAACATCCAGATGAGAAGGAATCCTTAATTAAGAGGATCAATGAGAAAAGGTTAATGAGACTCAGTGGCCTCAGGACTTTCATGCATACCAATGCCTTCTGCCATTCTTAGGAAGTTTGACCTCGTGGCAAAGTCATTACTTTCAGGGAAAGGAAGAGAATTGACTTCCGAAGGATCGAGCTAATTCGGACAAATCTTCGTTGTCTGCAGACGTTTATATCTTTGCGGATAATTCAATAGTGTTGTTGTATTGATACATTACTGTCTTTGTAAATATCAACCACAATGGCATTTAATACTGAATTTTACCTTGGGAATATATATCCACTGGAATTCATTTTATGATAATAGCTTCAGGCTGGGCAGGTTGGAATCGTGCCATTCAGCTGAAACCATGCCTGCGAGGACTCTACCAACTGAATTATCAATATTCCTAAGGCAGAATTCTTTATTAAATGCTATTTTGGTTGATATTTACATTGGTTAAAATCACGAGTGTTACTGATATAGTTTATATTCAATACTGAGATTTTCCTAAAAAAAAGTTGAGAGCTTTTAGAAACACAACTTTACCCTTGACAAGAAGCTGTGTTGGCTTCTGAAATCTCTTTACTGTTTGTGACTTTCTGTTTTACAATGATATATCAACAATCAACACTACTGTTTAATTATTATTTGTAGTAATTATGTTAATAATAGTAGTGATGATAATGGATAATAAATCCACTATTCTGTGCATGTAAATCAATATGAAAGATTTAGCTTGGAAACTTTGACCAACCTTGTTAATTGGCCTCTTCAGCTAACTTGAGTAAGATTTCTGTGGCAGTACTAAAGTAAAAAATGTAGCACATCCGCCTGAAATTAATATTGGGTTAAGGTCTTCGTAACTGTCAATCATAGTCAAGGGTGGTGCAATGTCCTACCTAACTCAAGCAACTCGATAGTGTCCAGTAGTATCTGCACCCTCTCTGTCCTTGTAAGCTGTGGATGGGACTGGGAGAGCTCATGATTCTATTGGCTGAATCATCAGCAGCCATAGCTTGGTCTTT
Source organism: Palaemon carinicauda (assembly GCF_036898095.1). NCBI lineage: Eukaryota > Metazoa > Arthropoda > Malacostraca > Decapoda > Palaemonidae > Palaemon > Palaemon carinicauda. Next base: position 989,202 of record NC_090756.1, read on the forward strand.
GCTAAGCTGTGGATGGGACTGGGAGAGCTCACGATTCTATTGGCTGAATCATCGGCAGCCATAGCTTGGTCTTTGCTAAGCTGTGGATGGGACTGGGAGAGCTCACGATTCTATTGGCTGAATCATCGGCAGCCATAGCTTGGTCTTTGCTAAGCTGTGGATGGGACTGGGAGAGCTCACGATTCTATTGGCTGAATCATCGGCAGCCATAGCTTGGTCTTTGCTAAGCTGTGGATGGGACTGGGAGAGCTCACGATTCTATTGGCTGAATCATCGGCAGCCATAGCTTGGTCTTTGCTAAGCTGTGGATGGGACTGGGAGAGCTCACGATTCTATTGGCTGAATCATCGGCAGCCATAGCTTGGTCTTTGCTAAGCTGTGGATGGGACTGGGAGAGCTCACGATTCTATTGGCTGAATCATCGGCAGCCATAGCTTGGTCTTTGCTAAGCTGTGGATGGGACTGGGAGAGCTCACGATTCTATTGGCTGAATCATCGGCAGCCATAGCTTGGTCTTTGCTAAGCTGTGGATGGGACTGGGAGAGCTCACGATTCTATTGGCTGAATCATCGGCAGCCATAGCTTGGTCTTTGCTAAGCTGTGGATGGGACTGGGAGAGCTCACGATTCTATTGGCTGAATCATCGGCAGCCATAGCTTGGTCTTTGCTAAGCTGTGGATGGGACTGGGAGAGCTCACGATTCTATTGGCTGAATCATTGGCAGCCATAGCTTGGTCTTTGCTGTTCCTTTCTGGGTAGAGATATGGTTTTGGTGCTAATCATATTCATATGTCGTTGGTCTCTAGGACATTTTCCTGTGGCTATCCTCAACCACTCATAAGTAATCTTCAAACCTTTGAGCATTCAAGTGCCTTGAATTTAAAATTTATATCAGTCACGTACTGTTATATTGCCGACTTATGTAATAACCAGCGGGTCATTTCACTTTTAGGAGCAAGGGTAAGATTAACCAGCGGGTCATTACACTTTTAGGAGCTATGGTAGGATTTATTACAAATATAATTTTGTGCTAAATATATTTTTTTTTTCCAAAATATTCATGAATTTAATTATTTCACTATTAGAAGTTAATAGGTTGCTCATTGGTAACAGTGACATGGTACAGTTGTGATCAGCACTCGGGCACCGTTTGCACCTAAACTATAACCTGGATAACCAGGTAATGGGTCCTAATAGCTCAGCAGTAGACTTATAGACCACCTCTAATACTCCTATCCCATCTTAGAGGAATAGTAAGATCTTGTTTACCCATGAAACCTATGAGGCAGTAAATGCAGTTTCTAACAAGAGCAACCAGAGATTTCAAACGTCCGCCATTGAATATTGCCAAAATTTTTCTCAAGTCTACGGACTAAACGCTTCTTATTTCATATTCTAACCGTGGATGAATTTACTGTAGTGTTTGAGTAAATTCTACGGACATCACACGCCCATTTTCATATGCTGACTGCAGGTGGCAAAAAATGCAAATCTGTATCTAGAATCTGGTTCAGGATCCGGATCATATCCAAAATTTAATGGGATTTTCCATATCCTAAGATC
>NC_090756.1:991264-996264 GCF_036898095.1 Palaemon carinicauda
CCTCAACACCAATTCCCAAGACATCGAAATCACAGAACTGAAAGGAAAAAAAAAGGAAAACCAAATCTTTGATTTCCAGCTTTGATCAATGAACCTGGAATCAGCAGAAACGAGAAAAAACGTAATTTGAAGCGAGAGGAAAAGTTTTCTTTGCGTAGCCTTTCATCAAACTTGGAAAAAAAGGAGACGTTTGGTAAATAAACAGAAGAAGAAGAAGAAGAAGAAGAAGAAGAAGAAGAAGAAGAAGAAGAAGAAGAAGAAGAAGAAGAAGAAGAAGAAAAGTTCTCGTCTGCAATTATTGCGAAGTCTTCAAAGGAATTGCAGGGCGTAAGAACAGAGCGAACGCATCAAAAGACACCATTCATTATAATTTTCTTTGTCTGGAGTCCAGAGGGAACTGGAAAGTCTTGGCGTTTCAAGGTAAGACTGCTCTTCTCGTTTTATAGCTGACTGTATTTTTTTGTTAAGAAAGAGGGGAGCAGAGCAGGAAGTTTTAAAACTTTTAACATTATTAATTCTCCTGACTTTGTATAATTAGAATCTGTGATACAAGGGGAAATTCATTTATGATAACTGCTCCGACCAGGGGAAGGATTCGAACCTCTGCCATTGAATCGATACAAAATTGTGCTTGAACTATTTTGCTGCACAATTATTTTCCGTCTAGCCAGGACCAGGATTCGAACCTCTGCCCATAAATCCATACAAAATTGTGCTTGAACTGTTTTGCTCCATAATTTTTTCCGTGATATTTTTACCCTTGAAGATCGAGGAGTCCTCAAAGCCTTTAATGGTTTAAAGGCCGCCCATGAATGGCAGAGGCAAGGGCCAGTGACATTGCCCTAGCAAGCAGGACAATGCCCTAGAGACTGACCTAGGGCCCAAACCCCCTCTCCACACAAGCTAGGACCAAGGAGAGCCAGGTGATGGCTGCTGATGACTCAGCAGATAGACCTATAGGCTCCCCAAACACCCCATCCTTAGCTCACAAGGATGGTGAGGTTGCAGCGACCAAAGGAATTACCGGGTTTGAACAGCGCCTAAGCACCCTCTCCACCCAAGCTAGGACCAAGGAGGGCCAGGCAATGACAGCTGATGACTCAGCAGGTAGACCCGTAGGGTCCCCCAAACTCCCCATCCTTAGCTCAAAAGGATGGTGAGGTTTACAGCGACCAAAGGAACTAACTAGTATGAGCGGGACTCGAACCCCCAGTATGGTGATCACCAGGCAAGGACCTTACCACATAGGCCACCACAAGGGATCAGAGCCCAGTATGTCTTCATTTTCCCTAATGAAAGGCTGTTTTTTGGATACTAAGGTTAATGAAGTACGAAAAGGGAAAGACTCTCTCTCTCTCTCTCTCTCTCTCTCTCTCTCTCTCTCTCTCTCTCTCTCAGACGCAGAAAGGAAGAGGGAAGTATTGCGTTTTCCATTAAGGTTCTGTAAGGAAATCATTGCATTTTACCAGTACACCTTCATAGGAAATTATTGCGTTTGCCCATCAGAACCTGAAAGGAAATTATTGCATTTTCCCATCAGAATCTGAAAGGAAATTATTGCATTTTCCCAGTATAGTTTTTATAGGAAATTATTGCATTTTCCCAGTATAGTTTTATAGGAAATTATTGAATTTTCCCAGTACAGATTGAAAGGAACTTATTGTATTTTCCCAGTATAGCTTGTTAGGAAATTATTGCTTTTTCTCAGTACCAATTGAAAGGAAATTATTGTATTTTCCCATCAGAACCTGAAAGGAAATCGTTACATTTTCCCAGTATAGTTTCATAGAAAATTATTGCATTTTCCCAGTATAGTTTCATAGAACATTTTTGCATTTTCTCAGTATAGTTTCATAAGAAATAGTTACATTTTCTCAGTATAGTTTCACAAGAAATTGTTACATTTTCCCAGTATAGTTTCATAGGAAATGATTTAATTTTCCCAGTATAGTTTCATAGGAAATTATTGCATTTTTCCAGTATAGTTTCATAGGATATTTTTGCATTTTCTCAGTACAGATTGAAGGGAACTTATTGTATTTTCCCAGTATAGCTTGTTAGGTAGTTATTGCATTTTCCCAGTACAGATTGAATGGAAATTATTGTATTTTCCCAGTATAACTTGTTAGGAAATTATTGCATTTACTCAGTACGAGTTGAAAGGAAATTATTGTATTTTCCCATCAGAAACTTGAAAGGAAATTGTTGCATTTTCCCAGTGTAGTTTCATAGGAAATTATTGCATTTTTCCAGTATAGTTTCATAGGAAATTTTTGCATTTTCTCAGTACAGATTGAAAGGAACTTATTGTATTTTCCCAGTATAGCTTGTTAGGAAATTATTGCATTATCTCAGTATAGTTTCATAAGAAATTATTGCATTTTTCCAGTATAGTTTCATAGGAAATTTTTGCATTTTCTCAGTACAGATTGAAGGGAACTTATTGTATTTTCCCAGTATAGCTTGTTAGGAAATTATTGCATTATCTCAGTATAGTTTCATAAGAAATTGTTACATTTTGCCAGTATAGTTTCATAGGAAATTATTGCATTTTCCCAGTATAGTTTGATAGGTAATTATTGCATTTTTCCAGTATAGTTTCATAGGAAATTTTGCATTTTTTCAGTACAGATTGAAAGGAACTTATTGTATTTTCCCAGTATAGCTTGTTAGGTTATTATTGCATTTTCCCAGTACAGATTGAATAGAAATTATTGCATTTTCCCAGTATTGCTTGTGAGGAAATTATTGCATTTTCTCAGTACAAATTGAAATGAAATTATTGTATTTTCCCATCAGAACCTGAAAGGAAATTGTTACATTTTCGTAGTATAGTTTCATAAGAAATTACAGCATTTTTTTTCATTGGCTGATCGTTGAGTCTGGTCAGCAGTTAGATGGGTGACCACCGAAAAAGGGAGAAACTCTCTCTCTCTCTCTCTCTCTCTCTCTCTCTCTCTCTCTCTCTCTCTCTCTCCTCTCTCTCTCTCTTTCTCTCTCTCTCTCTCTCTCTCTCTCTCTCTCCTCTCTCTCTATATATATATATATATATATATATATATATATATATATATATATATATATATATATATATATATATATATCTCTCTCTCTCTCTCTCTCTCTCTCTCTCTCTCTCTCTCTCTATATATATATATATATATATATATATATATATATATACACATACATATATATATATATATATATATATATATATATATATATATATATAGAGAGAGAGAGAGAGAGAGAGAGAGAGAGAGAGAGAGAGAGAGAGAGAGTATATATATATATATATATATATATATATATATATATATATATATATATATATATATATATATATATATATATATATATATATATATACACATACATATAAATATATATATATATATAATCTTTAAAAATTTAATGATAAGTTTATAATGACGTCACATTTTTTCTTTAAAAAAAAAATATTTTGGCCCCCCCAAAAAAAATTCATATACAATTATCATATTTGTGTTTTGGTTTTAAAATCACTTGACAATGATAAAACTTATTAGAATATCATATTTTTTTATAGTTGAAATTTATTTTCATACAACTTATGGAGTCGTACATTTTTTATATGCAAAATTCGTAAAAATTATATTTTTCCTTTATGTAAAAAAGGTATATTTAATATGCGTCCACTCCTTTAAAAACCTAATTAACCACATTTATAATTTTCTTTTTTTTTCGCCCAACGTTGTAATTAATCCATAAGAGGTGGACATTTTTAATTACGTTTGGAATGAATAATGTGACAAGAAATCTAGTTGCTTTGGTTCATGTTCTGTTCCGAACTGTCACAGGTATGAATCGTGTACTGCGAGAGTGTTGCCATATGAAGAGCAACGTCCGGGGGAGTGTTGCCATATTATTATTATTATTAAATGCTTAGCTATAACCATATTTGGAAAAGTAGGATGCTATAATCCCAGGGGCCCCAACAGGGAAAATAGCCCAGTGAGGAAAGGAAACACGAAAAAAATAAGATATTTCAAGAACAGCAACAACTAAAAAAATATTTCCTATATAAACTTTAAAAACTTTAACGAAACAAGAGGAAGAGAAACTAGATAGAATAGTGCGCTTGAGTGTACCCTCAGGCAAGAGAACTCCAACCGAAGACAGTAAAAGACCATGGTTCAGAAGCTATGGCACTTCCCAAGACTGGAGAACAATTGTTTGATATTAGAGTGTTCTTCTCTTAGAAGAGCTGCTTAACTTAGCTAAAGAGTCTCTTCTATCCTTAGCAAGAGGAAAGTAGCCACTGAACAATTACAGTGCAGTAGTTAACCTCTTGAACAAAGAAGAATTATTTAGTAATCTCAGTGTTGTCAGGTGTTTGAGGACAGAGGAGAATCTGTAAAGAATAGGCCAGACTATTCGGTCTATGTGCAGGCAAAAGGAAAGTGAACTGTAACCAGAGAGAAGGATCCAATGTAGTACTGTCTGGCCAGTCAAAGGACCCCATAACTCTAGCGGCAGTATCTCAACGGGTGGCTGGCGCCATGGCCAACCTACTACCTACAGAAGAGCAACGTCGTGGGCTATTCTGTTGTTAGGCGTGGAAGTAATATTTTCTTCTCAGCTTTTAATTTCTGTTTACATGTTTTTTTTTTTTTTTATTATCTTGCTGTTTTCATTAGTGATATATTAAAGGAGATGTTTGTTCTGATGTTTTGCTTTTCTTTGTTTATATATCTTTTTTATTTCTATTTGTTCATTTGATGTAATTCTAGAATTTGTATATTTTATTGCTTATTCAAAATGTGTCTTGATATATATATATATATATATATATATATATATATATATATATATATATATATATATATATATATATATATATATATATATATATATTTATTTCTCATTCGCCCACAAAGGTTTTAGTTCCCTTTGTCTGTTTCCCACAGTTTTTCTTTTATCATCCCACAAAAATCCTACTCATTCAATTTCCCATA
>NC_090756.1:1003764-1118764 GCF_036898095.1 Palaemon carinicauda
AATGATTATTGGTTTCAGTAGGCTATAGAACTTTGAAATAATCTAGCCCTCATGTATTGGATTCGGTTTCATTATAGAACGGTGCAATATTAATTAGGACATTGGAACTCGCGTAATTGAATAGATCTTTGCAAGTACATTATTTTGAATCCCATATTATACTGGCGGAAACCTATACTAAAGAAGTTGGAGATTTTACAAAAAACACAAAATTAAATTTTGGTAGTCCAGTCCAGCCATTTTTGCATGTAAAATGTTTTTTTCGTTTAGTTTACTCTTTTTATGTTTTCATCTTCCTCAAAAGTATCTTTCTGATTACCACCATCCTACATTCCACACCAGTAATGGTGTTTCCGTAGGTGGAATCCGGGTATTGGGGAATAAGTTTATGCTTACATTTTGTGTGTAAGAGTTAACTCTAGTTTCTTTTTTATTCATTTCCTCATGTTTCTATGCAGTGTGCAACAATAATCTGGTTGTTTTTTGCCGTTTTTCGTCGTTAATACTTGAAAAACGGGTGCGGCCTTCTCCTAGACATTTACCTAAAATGAAAACTTAATTGTTTACAACACCACGCTCTCCATTTACTCCAAAATAATGCAATCCTGCAGTTCTCATCTTCTTGCGCAGTAATTAGGTGGTTATTTAAATTCGGGGAAAGCAATAACTAGCAAGATATGTTGGGGAAGGGGTCATAATAAGAAAATAGCTCGGTTTCCTCACTAAACGACTTGGAACTGACATGTCAACATCGTCAACCAAACAGAATTCGTGATGCCAGCTTACATTAACAGAAGTTTGTGACGCCAGCGTACATTTGAATTACTGTATATTCAAAATATACTTAATTAAAAATTGAGTGATTACTCAAAAGTGTCACTATTTGTAAATTACATATTTTATGGACACTTTTGAGTAATTAATCCATTTTTAATTAAGTACTGTATATTTAGAATATACAGTATATCAAATGTACGCTGGCATCACGAACTTGCTGTTTGGTTGACTATGTTGACATGTCAGTTCCAAGTCGTTTAGTGAGGAAACCGAGCTATTTTCTTTTTATAACCCCTTCCCCCTTCCTCAACATATCTTGCTAGTTATTGCTTTCCCTGAATTTAAATAACCACCTAATTACTGCGCAAGAAGATGAGAACTGCAGGATTGCATTATTTTGGAGTAAATGGAGAGCGTGGTGTTGTAAACAATTACCGAATAATCCAACAAATTAAGACGTGAACTAAATGATTGGTTTCATAGATAAGGACAGAAAAACATAATTTATTTTCCATAGAAAAACGTCGGTTTTTTTTTTAAAAAAAAAAACGTATTTTCACTTTAGATAAAAACTTTAATATCTAAGAAATCATAATCAATTCGTTAAGCGTTCGCGGTTCAAATATCCGCTGACCAGTACATAGGAGGGTAAATATATAATACTTTAATTTCTACCCAAATACGTGAACCATATATTTTTCCTACTCGCTATCTTGTGTTTTATGTGCTTCTGACCATGAATATTTTGGGCAAACCACCTGTTCATGAGTTTTTGGACCCCCTTATATAAAGACAATTATGGGGTATATTGTGTTGGTAAATACCAGAAACCGAGTGATTTGCAGCAATAATAATGATCAGAAATGCAAAATAAGCACTAGGTAACTAGTTGGAAAAATATATGGTTCATGTAAGTGGCTGATAATGTAAGTATCATAATTATCTATGCCTCACTTCAGGTTCTTCTAAATTTCTTTGCTTTGCCGTGCGCTCGCTTAGCTCGCTGATAAATATAAACTGCAAGCTCTGTATGTACTGGCAAGTGTTATGTTGAGCGACGTTCACAATCCCCTTGGCTCATTATTTTGGGATTAATTTTTACTTTTACATGAGTAACAATATCCATACACTGAATGGAGAGTGTCCTAATTAATTGCCGAGTAACAATATCCATACACTGAATGGAGAGTGTCCTAATTAATTGCCGAGTAACAATATCCATACACTGAATGGAGAGTGTCCTAATTAATTGCCGAGTAACAATATCCATACACTGAATGGAGAGTGTCCTAATTAATTGCCGAGTAACAATATCCATACACTGAATGGAGAGTGTCCTAATTAATTGCCGAGTAACAATATCCATACACTGAATGGAGAGTGTCCTAATTAATTGCCGAGTAACAATATCCATACACTGAATGGAGAGTGTCCTAATTAATTGCCGAGTAACAATATCCATACACTGAATGGAGAGTGTCCTAATTAATTGCCGAGTAACAATATCCATACACTGAATGGAGTGTCCTAATTAATTTCCGAGTAACAATATCCATACACTGAATGGAGAGTGTCCTAATTAATTGCCGAGTAACAATATCCATACACTGAATGGAGAGTGTCCTAATTAATTGCCGAGTAACAATATCCATACACTGAATGGAGAGTGTCCTAATTAATTGCCGAGTAACAATATCCATACACTGAATGGAGAGCGTCCTGATTAATTGCCGACATAGATGAAATTACACTAAATTTCTAAATAGATTGTACTTCCCTCAAGTTCCCTCTTGGACCTGTCTTTATGTGATGGCGGTTTAACTCGAACCGAAGGGAAAGGTGAGGAAAAAATGGCTGTTGTAAAACAACATCCAGGAACTTGGACTTAAATGTTTGGAAGCTCCTAATTGGTTAAAAAAGCCAGGAAATGATTACATCATACTAAAAAACAGGAAAGATGACCAAAGCGAAAGCAAGCAATGCATGCGCAGTAACTCGATATCAGTCTCCCAGATGTAAACAATGAACTTAGAGAGAGAGAGACTTCACGTTTTAATAGACCGATATGTAAGTTATGCCTCGGCCCCTATTAAACATGGAGAAAAATACCAAACTAGCCAGCCCTCGTCCATTTCTTGTAGCGAATTTCAGTTTCACTAGTACTTAAAGTTTCATATATTTATCCTCTTTCTGCTCAAAAAGTTTTTCTGTCTGTAACTATAATTTTACCAAAATATTTTTTATTCTAAGATAAGAGGGGAAACAATACCTAGAGAGTACAGTAATTGTGTTGGTGGTACCTCAATCGAGCACCATATTCTAAATCTAACATGGAGCTAGTACAATCACAAGCATCGTGTTTTGATGTCACACGTGTTTTTTGCTCTACTGCGGATCGCTTTGCTCGCAAAATAAACATAACATCACTGTTCCTCTTTTCTGACAAGCGGAACATGGGGATCAGGTCACCTCGTACCATAGTCATCTCTGACCCAAATAATCAGTTATTCCAGGCTGTAGGGTAGTGCATAGGTGGTAGGGTCACTGAACTTTAGTCCAGCCCACTCGGCTAACATGCGTAGCGCAGCTTGTAGGCTACCACTTGCCAGAAGAGAGAAGCCACAATATATGTTTAATTGCAAGCAAATTAAGCCACAGTGGAGCAAAAACCTCTTAATGAATAATAAATGTTAGTTCATTAACCAACATGTTCAGAGGTATATTACGGTAACATGTGTAACATGTGATTTTTCTTCTCATTATTTTATAATTCCATGTCAAGTTTCGACTCAATTTTCATAACGCTGGTGTGTATCAGTTACGCTCGTAACCATGTACTGCCATACGGAAATTGTCCTGTCAGTCGATATTGAAGGTTAATTTGCAAAATTACCTCATATGAATCTAATACTATATAGTGTCAGCTCTCTAAGGTCAAATGGATTTGCTGAAGATAAGCCATTTTTATAGTGTTTTTAAGGTACCCGTTTGTAGCAAGTCAACTGCATTGCCATTTTGTGTATGAAGTGACATGGATTCTAGGTTTTGACAGATGAAGTGGTGGAGTACCTTGTAAGTTTAATGACCCTTGTTAGTCACTGTTAAAGTACCATAATTACCCGTACAGTAATCCACATAACGTACTTCTAATGGTTTAAGCTATGCTGTGGCTCACTTTGCTCACGAAATACAAATATCACTGATCCTCGGGTTTAGCAAGCGGTGCATGGATGTGCTGTGCAGGCCAGTCTTATGGGTCGTTATTTGAGCTATCGTATCTTTGTTCCGTTACCGAAATACAAACCACGCTATTTAAATATGGTACAGTATTACTTTCGGCGTAGCTGAATGACGAGCCATTAGATTTTTAACGAGGGTTAACTACCCCCTCGCTAGTTAGCGGGGGTTAGGGGAGGGGTAGCTAGCTACCCCTCCCCCCTCACACCGGTGAACTGATTCACTTTTGGCTTGGGTCATGGTCAGACGTGTCTGCTCTCACCCTCGCATTGACAGCCTTAATCTTTTTTGCTTTCTCTTTCAGTTTGTGTGTTTGGAAGTTGGCCTCTCTCCTTATGCAGAAATGCCCTGGTTTACCCGACCGCCCTTGTGGGACTTATATGTCGCCGGTCGAGACGGACCCTCACACCTTGTGTCCGTTCTGCAGAGGTCAACGGTGTGATAAGGTTAAAGTGTGCAGGGAGTGGTCTACTTCCCAGTGGGAGAGGTTTTCCCGGTGACCGAAGAAGTAGTCTAAGCGGGACCTCGGGGTTCGGGAGAGGGAGTTGCCTCCCATAGCGAGGCAGCTCCTCCTCCTCCTCCTCCGGGGGAGGATTTATCTGTTTCTGTTTATAATGATGATATATTGCAGCTTTGGGTTTCCCTGGGGCTTAAGGGTTCGCCCTCTAGGGAAGCCCTGTTTGACTTGATCCAGTTGGGCGCAGCTGTCAAACAGTCGCCGGTGATAGCGGAGGTTGACCCTGTATCGTCGACGTTGTTGTGGCAGAGGCTTCCGACGGGTTGGGTCAAACCCCTGCCTTGGGTGCTGATGTTGCTGAAGGCTCAGTTCCCCCCTCCGAACATCCTTCGAGGGAGGAGCTGAGTCCAACCACGGTCCAGATATACCAGGTCAACCAGACAGCGTACCGATTTTAAGGCTCTTCTGCGCACCTACGTCATCTGAATGTAGATCTACCACACAGTCAGTGTGAATAAAACAACATTTTACCTTTGGAAAATATTTTATCAAGTTACTACTTTCATTTTTCTCTTAGGGCCTCCCTGCATGGTTGTCCTTGAGGTTTTCTATACTTTATCAAATTATTAAGATATCGCATTCGAAAATATACCGATATCTTGACAAAAAAAGCAATAACATCGTCAGGAACTTCAATACCAGACTGTTTTATTTCTAAATAAAACTCTTTAAAACATTTTTTTCCTTCCATGAGAGCTTCCCGTGTACAGCATTAAAAATCTCCCGGATTATTAACAACTGTGAAAAAAACTGACTAGAAGGTGCATGTAATTCCCCCCGATTAACACATGCTATCCAAGTATCATTCCTTAGCACTTCTTCAGTCTTATTTCCTAACTCAGGATATTTTACACAAAATTTCTTTACAATATATTCACCAATAATATATTTAAGAGCTTCCTCAATTACTCCCCCAATATCTTTCTTTATTTCTTTATTTGCTCTCAAAAGGTCTTCTTCCTCGTCTAAAGCATCTTTCTCTAAATCAAAATCTAAATTTCTTAATATCTGCGTTGTTAGGCATTTTTCTAACGCTAAGTCCCTTTCTTTCGTGATAGATTCATCGTCTTTGGCTGATTCATGAGATTTTCCAACGGTGGTGATATTACACATTTCACTTAATACTTTAATTTCCTTTCCTAGTAACATTATTTTTAGCCAAAAAGTTCACAGCATGAGGATGATCATAGTGCCCATCCATTTGCCTTATACACCCAAAGAAATGTTCAAGGCAATCTTGATTTAGTGTTTGTAAATAGGTAGTCAATTTCTATGACTTTCAATACCTAGTAACCTAGACTTCATGTCATCTTTGTAATCGCCCGGTTTAAAATGAATCGAGCAAACAGTAGCATCCACAACGTTAATTCTGTCTGCACGCCAACATGCATGTATCCACTGGTCTATGTATGGTTTTTCATTTGGAAAGCGATGGTATTTTATGATTGAGCTTTTAGTTTTATCATGTCTATTATAACAGCCAAATACTGCGCAGTTACTTGGCATTATTAGTGACTGAATGAATGAATGAATAAAAAGATAATGGACACCGTCTCCTATTGTTTACGTTACCTCTATAGGTAGCTAACTAAGGTAACGGTGACGATCCTTTGCTTTGTTTACCTACGTGTGTGAGACGGGGAAGCTTGACGTCACAGTATGGGTGATTCACAGCTTAAGCTGCGCGTTGGCTGACCTGGTACATATAGACCTTGAGTCCAACGGTCTCTCCTGCAGGTGATTCTTCCCCTCGGGGGAGTTCACTGACAGAGACTCCTCTTCGGAGGACCGACGATGGTGTTCCTGCTCCCAGAGGACGTATCCGTTGCAAGGCTCGTCTTCCTCTTCGCCGTAGAGGTCTTCCTTCTCCCCCCAAGGGAGTTAGGAGGCGCCTCTTCTGCTCCTCGCCCTCGCCCTCGCCATCCCCCCGCAGAGGATCCTCCTCGTCGTGAGTCGATCGTTGCAGCCGCATCTCTGGACCTCTCTGCAGATCGTTCGCGATCTCCTACACCTGCCAGACCTGCTGATCCTCCTTCACCGTTCGTGGCAGCTGATGCGCAGTGGGCGCCCTCGCACCCTGTTATCCAATGGGCACCGGTCCTTTCGGGGCAAAAGGGCTTGTCTCACAATGTGAGCAAGTCCCTTAAGTGCCAGGTTCTACCTGTGCGCCCACGATCTCCTGCGCGCGAGTTGCGCACAAGCCTTCTCCTGTTCCTGTTGTTGCTGAGAGTCATCCTGTGCCGGAAACAACGCGCCACCTATCTCCTATGGCAGAGTCGACATGTCAGCGCTCTCCTGCTCTCGAGCGCTCTCCTGCGCATCAGCGCTCTCCTGCGCATCAGCGATCTCCTGTATGCCAGCGATCTAGGAGTAGGAGTATCGTCCCGTGTTGGGTCGGAGAAGAGCCCTCAGACTTCGTTGCTGTAGTCCTGCATTCCTCCTAGAAGGGAACCAAAAGACACAAAGACTATCCCGAAGTCTTCTTCCTGGATTCGACCAGAGCCAGCGAGACCCTAGGAGAACGTCCACGTGTCCCCCCTAAGTAGAGCATCTGGGGACAGGAGACTTTGCTGCCAGTTCATCAGGAGAGCAGCAAGAGTCAGAACATGCCTTCTGGCAAGTCTTGACTCTGATGAGGCATCTCAACGGGTTCAAGGACCCTGAGATCGCCCCTCGTGAGGGCAAGGACACGGTCCTGGACCGAGTCTTTGGCACTCAGAAACCCACTAAGGCCATTGCGGCTTTGCCTTAGTCCCAAGGGGTGAAGAGTGCCAGGGATTAGGTTGAGGGCCAGCTCTCCGAGCTGGCCTCCTCCAGCCATTCCACTTGGCAACAAGCTCCTCCCACCACCGTGTGTCCAACAGAGGAGGTATTTTGAGATCATGGAGGAGTCTTGTTTAGCTCTTCCATTCCACCACTCTGTGGAAGAGCTTACCAGGGGAGAGTCTCTTGAGAGACTCCAGCCAGTAAGTGACATTTTCGGCAACAAATCCTGAGTCAGGAGGAGGTCGCAAAGTGTGCCATGCAGGCCACTTCGTGGCTGGATGTCTGGCTGGGGTCTCTGGGCATCCTGCTGCGATCCGAGGATCTGTCCAAGGAGAGCATCAGGAAGGCCCTGGAGACCCTCCTTTCGGGCACACGCACCATTTGAGTTTCTGGCCCACCAAGTCTCGAACTTCTCGGTGACCGAGAGGTTCCACTCGAAAGTCCCAGCCGTGGATGTCTGCAAGCTTAGACACTCTTCCCTCTTGGGAAAGAGTTTGTTTGAGCCCAAGGATGTGGAACAGGCGGCTGAGAGATGGAGAAAATCGAACCAGGATTCTCTTCTCCAAAGGGCTCTTACAACAAAGTCCTACAAACCTCCAGCACCTCAACAACCTCGCCAGTCCAAGACGACGAAACCGGCAGCGGTAGCAAAGACGACAGTGTCCAAGCAGCAGCCCTTTCTTGACAGAGACAAGAAGGGCAAAATGTCCTTCAGGGGAGGCAAGAATCCTAGAGGGAGCGGCCGAGGCCGCAAACGCTATGATTGACAATCCCCCTGCATGTCCACCAGTGGGAGGATGCCTGAAAAGTTGCGCATTCAGGTGGCAGCAACTCGGGGCCGATTCCTGGACGATCTCCGTGATCAGTCGGAGATATCGCGTCCCGTTCATAACATCTCTTCCTCCCCTGACAGCGAATCCAGTGTCGTTGACTCCTATGCCATGGGATCGGCAAAGGTGCTAGCCCTACGGGCAGAAGTCGAGACCATGCTGAAGAAGGATGCTCTCCAGGAGGTCGTCGACGGCTCCCCAGGCTTCTTCAGTCGACTCTTTCTTGTAAAGAAGGCGTCTGGAGGCTGGAGACCAGTCATCGACCTCTCAGCTCTGAACAAGTTTGTCAAACAAACTCCGTTCAGCATGGAGACAGCACACACGGTCAGACTTGCAGTGAGACCGCAAGACTTCATGTGTACACTGGATCTGAAGGACGCGTGCTACCAGATCCCAATCCATCCGTCTTCCAGGAAGTACTTAAGATTCAGCCTAGACAACAAGATCTACCAGTTCAAGGTGCTGTGTTTCGGTCTCCACAGCACCCCAGGTATTCACCAGAGTGTTCATCCTGATCTCTTCGTGGGCACACAGGATCGGCATCTGTCTCCTCCATTATCTGGACAACTGGCTGATCCTGACAGACTTGGAATCGACCCTTCTTCGACACCGAGACAAGCTTTTGGGACTTTGCTAAGATCTAGGGATCGTGGTAAATCTCGAGAAGTCTTTTCTGCTTCCATCTCAACGACTGGTATATCTAGGCATGATATTGGACACCAATCTCCACAAAGCCTTCCCATCAGACGACAGGATAGCAAGGCTGAGGAGGGTCGCAGATCCTTTCCTCAGACTAGAAGAGCTTCCAGCCCAATCGTGGTTACGTCTCCTAGGTCACCTTTCCTCCTTGGCCCGTCTAGTTCCAAACGGCCGCCTCAGGATGAGATCCCTGCAATGGCGGCTCAAGTCCCGTTGTAATCAAGGCCACGATTCCCCAGACATTCTTGTCCCTATGGGTCCTGTGGAATAGACGGACCTTCAGTGGTGGGTGACAGACGAAAACCTCCGAAAGGGAGTGGATCTTCTCGTCCTTCCCCTGGATTTGATGCTGTTCTCGGACGCTTCAAAAGAAGGGCGGGGGCCCCACGTTCTGAACCAGAAGACCTCAGGCCTATGGTCAGAATCAGAAAAGTTCCTCCACATAAATCTGGTAGAGATGAAGGCCGTATATCGAGCACTTCAACAGTTCCAACAAACCCTGGCGGGTCACTCCGTGGTGGTGATGAGCGACAACACCACGGTAGTGGCTTACATCAAGCAGGGAGGTACCTTTTCACAACAGCTATCCCATCTTGCAGTAGAGATACTAAGATGGACCGAAGTCCACTCGATTCCACTTTCGGCTCGCTTCATTCCGGGCAAATGTCCCTTGAACTTCAAGCTTCCGCTGTACTGTTCCCCAGTCCCGGACTCCAGGGCACTCTGGCTAGATGCCTTCCAATAATGGTGGGACAACATCGACGTTTATGCCTTCCCACTGTTCTGTCTGATGAGAAGGGTGCTCAACAAGACCAGAATATCGGTCAACCTGTCAATGACTAATAGCTCCGCTATGGCATCATGCAGAGTGGTTCCCAGACCTTCTACAGCTCCTGACGGAACTCCCGAGAGAAATTACTCCGCGACACGAGCTACTCAAGCAACCACACTGCAACATCTTCCACAAAGCCGTTGCATCGCTTCGGCTTCACGCCTGGAGACTATCCAGCATCTCACAGAGAGAGGCTTTTCACAACAAGTTCCGGAAAGGATGTCTCTTCACCTGCGAAAGTCATCCGCAGGGGTCTACCAGGCGAAGTGGAGAGTCTTCTGTGGTTGGTGTCGTGGAAGGGGTATCTCTCCCCTCGATGCCACTATTCCAGCAATAGCGTAGTTTCTTGTGTATTTGTGGGAAGAAATGCGCCTTTCAGTCTCGGCAGTGAAAGGCTATCGCTCAGCCTTAAGCCTGGCCTTCAGGCTGAAAGGAATGGAAATTTCCTCCTCGCTGGAACTTTCTCTACTCATACGAAGATACGAGCTTACCTGCCCTCAGTCGGAAGTGAGACCTCCTCCATGGAACGTGGTTAGAGTCCTCAGGTCTCTTAAGAGACCTCCGTTCGAACCATTACGCCAGGCTTCTGATCGTCACCTAACTTGGAAGACGGTGTTCCTACTCGCATTGGCTTCAGCCAAGCGAGTCAGCGAACTTCATGGTCTCTCGTACGACGTCGCCCATTCAAGGGGATGGGGGGAAGTAACGTTCGGGTTCGTCCCTGAGTTTGTGGCTAAGACTCAAAATCCTGGGATTCCGGACCCACGGTTCGACTCCTTCCGGATTTTGAGTCTCCGTTCTGTAACAGATGACCCAGACCATCTCCTACTGTGCCCAGTAAGGAGTCTGAGGCTCTATCTTAAGAGAACAGGTGCAGCTCGTCCTCGAGTGCGAGCATTTTTTGTGAGCACAGGAAGGACGAAGAGGAGGGTCACTAAGAACACCATCTCAGCATGGATTCGCAGGGTCGTCCACCATTCCCTGAATCCAGACCCTCCTCCGTCACGTCGCCTTAGAGCACACTATGTCAGAGGCATCGCTACGTCCCTGGCATTCAAGAGAAACTACACAGTGACGCAGGTTCTACAAGCTGGGGTCTGGAAGCGTCAAACGACCTTCACAGCCCACTACCTGCAGGACGTGACCCACAGGAGGCTCGATACGTTCTCTTTCGGCCCTGTGGTGGCTGCACAACAGCTGGTCTAAACCTCAGGCTCCTTAATGGACAAGTAGCAAAAGGTTGAGGGCATTGTTACCCGGTTTTAGTCTGCATGAATGAAAAAGTATGCCTGGCCCTTACTCTTTTCTTCATCCTCCCCTCTCTTGGGGAAAGCAGCACCCTGGGTTCTCTGCACAGCTGACCTCAAACCACTGCAGGTAAACCATGCTTCCTTGTGTTCCTAGTATTAAGATAATACTGTCGCGTCCCCCATACCCTGACAAGGTGGTATTGGGAACGTCCTATCCTAGAATTCCATCTAAAGGATTCCAGGTCAACTTCCTAGGACGAGTCACACTTCATTCCTTCACACACACAAGCTTACGTAGGCCGCACGTTCCTTGCAGAGCAAGGGATTTGCGAGGTGCAGGGACTCCTTATCTCGAGTGCTACACACTCCGATTCTGAGTCCCCAGGCAAAGCCAAAGCCAGTAAGGCTGGGACTTAACACCCTACGCTATTTATATAGCGTGGTTTGTATTTCGGTTATGGAACAAATGACAAATTCGTAGATACAGTAATTTGTATTTTTCCCAACCATACAAACCTTAGCTATTTAATCATACTTGCCTGCCAGCCCTGTCCCCCGTGAAGTCCTACTTCTAAGCGAAATGAATCAGTTCACTGGTGTGTGAGGGGGGGAGGGGTAGTTAAGGTTTGTATGGTTAGGAAAAATACAAATTATCTACAAATTTGTCATTTTAGCATTATTAAGCTGACCAAGGATACTGTATTGTGTCTGCTTATTGGTCAGAGTTTGATGTTTCCGGGTGAAGGGCAGCAATAGCATCAGACTTGACTGGTGTTGGGGAAGCCCATAATTAAACTACAAGGGTTTTATGCTTATGAACTTTGACATGATAAGATAATAATATTAAGGACACTTAGTATGTCCTGAAAGAACACTGAGGTTACCTAAAATCGTTAAGTGTTTCTGAATTATTACGTAAAATAGGACAGTGCTTGGAACTGGGTCAGATTACAACCCTCGCAAATGACGATCATGACTATAATGAGGAATTGAAGTTTTATAATTTGAGATGAAACGTTGAAACTGTGAATATATATAGTTAGAATATGATTGGACAATTTCAGGTGAGGTTTAGTCAAATCATTGCACGCGTAAACAGGTCTTGGTCTTAAAACTTGAACATTGAAAACTGCCTAAAATCACTAGCTAATAGTAGTGGGTTTTCTACAGCTACCACATTCTCATTGGAGCATATCAATCCATAATTATCAGTGAATACTGTAGTTAACATAACATTGCTTTTTGAAAAGTCTATTTACATGATTATAATAGAACGTAATGTTCAATTCTGTTGTATGATTATACAAAATCTGAGATTTTTTTTTAAATGTTTTCACTTTTTTTTTCTATTGGAGGTGCATCTTGAGCAATATGCAATGGGAGACTGAAAATTGAAAGTTTCTATTTTTGCTGCTCTTCTTTGGAAGCATAGAATGGACAAAAACCAGCTAACTGCATTATCGGGAATGTTGAATGTAAGATTAATAAAGAGCATTGTTTGTTAGATTTGAATGGAATTATAATGAAATGTTGGCTTGTTAGTAGATGGAGATTATGATGAATATAGATTGTCAATGGATTACATTAGCAAAGTCAAGTTTGTGGATTTAGTAAGATTTAATTGAAATTATAATTATATTCATGATTAGTTATGGCAGAACTTTCTTGTTAGTAAATTACTGTAGGATTGCCTTCATTCTGTACTGCATTGACAATTGTTAATTAAACTAATTGTGAATTTCACCAAATGAAGGGCGTTGAAGTTTAATAGTGCCCTTGTTAGAAGACTAAAGTAGTATTGGATTACTAATGAATTAAGGTGGGATTTGATTGCCAATAGATTTGGATAGTGTTGGATGTCCAATGTATGTTCCTACACAAATAACCATCCTTTAATAGGAGTATGTTTTCAACTAGGCTGGAGCTAGGCTCTTAAGATGTATAATGAGGTGATAGTAGTTAATGGGGTGTGATGGGGAGGCCCTGTCCCCTCTCCAGCACACCAAGAAGAGACTTTGACTAAAGCTGCCTGGTCGTACACATGTAAGCTTGGTCTCGCCTTCATGAGCAGGAGCCATGTAGATCCTCATTCTTTTTTATGCCTCTGACAAGGGGCATGACTGGTTGCAGTCTTCCTCTTGCAGTGAATCCAAGGATTGTCCGTCAGTGCATTGGGTGCTGTACAGCAAGAAGAAAAAGAAGTCAAAACAAAACCATTCCCCTTTGGGGTCATCCTCGAAGTGGAGGAAATCCTCGAGCATTCTCTCCTCTGGTGCCTGAATATTTGACCCTTCTAAGGGTGGTGACAAGAAAGAAGGCAGCTTACCTGCCCTCAGTTGGAAGTGAGACCTCCTCCATGGAACGTGGTTCGGGTCCTCAGGGCTCTGAAGAGACCCCTCTTCGAACCAATACGCCAGGCCTCTGATCGCCACCTGATTGGAAGACGGCTTTCCTACTCCCGTTGGCCTCGGCCAAACAAGTTAGTGAACTTCATGGTCTCTCATACGACATCGCCCATTCAAGGGGATGGGGGGAGGTAACGTTCAGGTTCGTCCCTGAGTTTGTTGCCAGACTCAGAACCCTGGAGTGCCGGACCCACGGTTCGACTCCTTCAGGGTCACGAGTCTCCATTCTGTAACAAGTGACTCAGACCATCTGCTATTATGCCCAGTGAGGAGGCTGAGGCGTTACTTGAAGAGAACAGCTGCAGTTCGTCCCCGCGTGCAGGCGTTGTTCGTAAGCACGGGAAGGACTAAGAGGAGGGTCACCAAGAACACCATATCGGCCTGGATTCGAAGGGTTATCCATCACGCGTTGAATCCTGACCCTCCTCCGTCACGTCGCCCTAGAGCACACGACGTCAGGGGCATCACTGCGTCCCTGGCCTTTAAGAGAAACTTCTCTGTGATGCAGGTGCTACAAGCTGGGGTCTGGAAGCGTTAAACGACCTTCACAGCCCACTACCTGCAGGACGTGACCCACAGGAGCCTCGATACTTTTTTTATCGGCCCCGTGGTGGCTGCACAACAGCTGGTCTAACCTCAGGCTCCTTATTGGACAGGTAGCAGAAGGTTGAGGGCATTGTTACCTGGTCTCAGTCTGTGTGAATGAAAGAGTATGTCTGGCCCTTGCTTCTTTCTTCATCCTCCCCTCTCTTGGGGAAAGCAGCATCCTGGTCTCTGCATAGCTGACCTCAACCTCTGCTGGTAAACCATGCTCCCTTGTGTTCCTAGTATTAAGTTAATACCGTCGCGTCCCCCATACCCTGACGAGGTGGTATTGGGAACGTCCTAGCCCAGAATTCCATCTAAAGGACTCCAGGTCAACTTCCTAAGACGAGTCACAGTCTATTCCTGCACACACAAGCTTATGTAGGCCGCACGTTCCTTGCAGAGCAACTTGTGAGGTGCAGGGACTTTTTCTCGAGTGCTGCTCACTCGGATTCTGAGTCCCCGAGTAAAGCCAAAGCCAGTAAGGCTGGGGACTTTCCACCCTTCCTAAGGGGTAAGTCACCCTATGTAAATAGCGTGGTTTGTATTTCGGTTACGGAACAAATGACAAATTCGGAGATAATTTGTATTTTTCCTAACCATACAAACCTTAGCTATTTACACATATTTGCCCGCCAGCCCTGTCCCCCAAGATAAGTCCTACCTCTAAGTGAAGTGAGGGAGCTCACCAGTGTGGGGGGGAGGGGTAGCTAGCTACCCCTCCCCTACCCCCATGCTAACTAGCGCGGGGGGTAGTTTAACCCTCATTAAAATCTAATGGCTCGTCATTTCAGCTATGCCGAAAGTAATACCCCTATGTAAATAGCTAAGGTTTGTATGGTTAGGAAAAATACAAATTATCTCCGAATTTGTCATTTTTGAAGTCTGTTTAGATAATTATAATAGAACATAATGTTCAATTCTATTGTGATTCTACAAAATGGGAGATTTTTTAAATGTTTTTCCTTTTTTTTTTTTTTTTTTTTTTTTTTTTTTTTTTTTTTTTTCCTATCACAGGTGCATCTTGAGCAGTGTGCAATGGGAGACTGAAAATTGAAGGTTTCTAATTTTGCTGCTCTTCTGTGGAAGCATAGAAAGGACAAAAACCAGCTAACTGCATTATCGGGAATGTTGAATGTAAGATTAATAGAGCATTGTTTGTTAGATTTGAATGGAATTATAATGAAATGTTGGCTTGTTAGTAGATGGAGATTATGATGATTATAGATTGTCAATGGATTACATTAGCAAAGTCAAGTTTGTGGATTTAGTAAGATTTAATTGAAATTATAATTATTTTCATAATTAGTCATGGCAGAACTTTCTTGTTAGTAAATTACAGTAGGATTGTCTTCATTCTGTATTGCATTGACAATTGTTAGTTGAACTAATTGTAGATTTCACCAAATGAAGGGGGTTGAAGTTTAATAGTGCCCTTGTTAGAAGACTAAAGTAGTATTGGATTACTAATGAATTAAGGTGGGATTTGATTGCCAATAGATTTGGATAGTGTTGGATGTCCAATGTATGTTCCTACACAAATAACCATCCTTTAATAGGAGTATGTTTTCAACTAGGCTGGAGCTAGGCTCTTAAGATGTATAATGAGGTGATAGTAGTTAATGGGGTGTGATGGGGAGGCCCTGTCCCCTCTCCAGCACACCAAGAAGAGACTTTGACTAAAGCTGCCTGGTCGTACACATGTAAGCTTGGTCTCGCCTTCATGAGCAGGAGCCATGTAGATCCTCATTCTTTTTTATGCCTCTGACAAGGGGCATGACTGTTCTGCAGTCTTCCTCTTGCAGTGAATCCAAGGTTTGTCCGTTAGCGCATTGGGTGCTGTACAGCAAGAAGAAAAAGAAGTCAAAACAAAACCATTCCCCTTTGGGGTCATCCTCGAAGTGGAGGAAATCCTCGAGCATTCTCTCCTCTGGTGCCTGAATATTTGACCCTTCTAAGGGTGGTGACAAGAAAGAAGGCAGCTTACCTGCCCTCAGTTGGAAGTGAGACCTCCTCCATGGAACGTGGTTCGGGTCCTCAGGGCTCTGAAGAGACCCCTCTTCGAACCATTACGCCAGGCCTCTGATCACCACCTGATTGGAAGACGGCTTCCCTACTCCCGTTGGCCTCGGCCAAACAAGTTAGTGAACTTCATGGTCTCTCATACGACATCGCCCATTCAAGGGGATGGGGGGAGGTAACGTTCAGGTTCGTCCCTGAGTTTGTTGCCAGACTCAGAACCCTGGAGTGCCGGACACACGGTTCGACTCCTTCAGGGTCACGAGTCTCCGTTCTGTAACAAGTGACTCAGACCATCTGCTATTATGCCCAGTGAGGAGTCTGAGGCGTTACTTGAAGAGAACAGCTGCAGTTCGTCCCCGCGTGCAGGCGTTGTTCGTAAGCACGGGAAGGACTAAGAGGAGGGTCACCAAGAACACCATATCGGCCTGGATTCGAAGGGTTATCCATCACGCGTTGAATCCTGACCCTCCTTCGTCACGTCTCCCTAGAGCACACGACGTCAGGGGCATCGCTGCGTCCCTGGCCTTTAAGAGAAACTTCTCTGTGACGCAGGTGCTACAAGCTGGGGTCTGGAAGTGTCAAACGACCTTCACAGCCCACTACCTGCAGGACGTGACCCACAGGAGCCTCGATACTTTTTCTATCGGCCCCGTGGTGGCTGCACAACAGCTGGTCTAACCTCAGGCTCCTTATTGGACAGGTAGCAGAAGGTTGAGGGCATTGTTACCTGGTCTCAGTCTGTGTGAATGAAAGAGTATGTCTGGCCCTTGCTTCTTTCTTCATCCTCCCCTCTCTTGGGGAAAGCAGCATCCTGGTCTCTGCATAGCTGACCTCAACCTCTGCAGGTAAACCATGCTCCCTTGTGTTCCTAGTATTAAGTTAATACCGTCACGTCCCCCATACCCTGACGAGGTGGTATTGGGAACGTCCTAGCCTAGAATTCCATCTAAAGGACTCCAGGTCAACTTCCTAAGACGAGTTACACTCTATTCCTGCACACACAAGCTTATGTAGGCCGCACGTTCCTTGCAGAGCAAGGAACTTGTGAGGTGCAGGGACTCTTTTTCTCGAGTGCTGCTCACTCGGATTCTGAGTCCCCGGGTAAAGCCAAAGCCAGTAAGGCTGGGGACTTGTAAGTCGCCCTATGTAAATAGCGTGGTTTGTATTTCGGTTACGGAACAAATGACAAATTCGGAGATAATTTGTATTTTTCCTAACCATACAAACCTTAGCTATTTACACATATTTGCCCGCCAGCCCTGTCCCCCAAGACAAGTCCTACCTCTAAGTGAAGTGAGGGAGCTCACCAGTGTGGGGGGGAGGGGTAGCTAGCTACCCCTCCCCTACCCCCATGCTAACTAGCGCGGGGGGTAGTTTAACCCTCATTAAAATCTAATGGCTCGTCATTTCAGCTATGCCGAAAGTAATACCCCTATGTAAATAGCTAAGGTTTGTATGGTTAGGAAAAATACAAATTATCTCCGAATTTGTCATTTTTGAAGTCTGTTTAGATAATTATAATAGAACATAATGTTCAATTCTATTATGATTCTACAAAATGGGAGTTTTTTAAATGTTTTTTTTTTTTTTTTTTTTCTATCACAGGTGCATCTTGAGCAGTGTGCAATGGGAGACTGAAAATTGAAGGTTTCTAATTTTGCTGCTCTTCTGTGGAAGCATAGAAAGGACAAAAACCAGCTAACTGCATTATCGGGAATGTTGAATGTAAGATTAATAGAGCATTGTTTGTTAGATTTGAATGGAATTATAATGAAATGTTGGCTTGTTAGTAGATGGAGATTATGATGATTATAGATTGTCAATGGATTACATTAGCAAAGTCAAGTTTGTGGATTTAGTAAGATTTAATTGAAATTATAATTATTTTCATAATTAGTCATGGCAGAACTTTCTTGTTAGTAAATTACAGTAGGATTGTCTTCATTCTGTATTGCATTGACAATTTTTAGTTGAACTAATTGTAGATTTCACCAAATGAAGGGGGTTGAAGTTTAATAGTGCCCTTGTTAGAAGACTAAAGTAGTATTGGATTACTAATGAATTAAGGTGGGATTTGATTGCCAATAGATTTGGATAGTGTTGGATGTCCAATGTATGTTCCTACACAAATAACCATCCTTTAATAGGAGTATGTTTTCAACTAGGCTGGAGCTAGGCTCTTAAGATGTATAATGAGGTGATAGTAGTTAATGGGGTGTGATGGGGAGGCCCTGTCCCCTCTCCAGCACACCAAGAAGAGACTTTGACTAAAGCTGCCTGGTCGTACACATGTAAGCTTGGTCTCGCCTTCATGAGCAGGAGCCATGTAGATCCTCATTCTTTTTTATGCCTCTGACAAGGGGCATGACTGTTCTGCAGTCTTCCTCTTGCAGTGAATCCAAGGTTTGTCCGTCAGCGCATTGGGTGCTGCATAGCAAGAAGAAAAAGAAGTCAAAACTAAACCATTCCCCTTTGGGGTCATCCTCGAAGTGGAGGAAATCCTCGAGCATTCTCTCCTCTGTTGCCTGAATATTTGACCCTTCTAAGGGTGGTGACAAGAAAGAAGGCAGTTCCCAACTCAATCATGGGAAAGCTATGAGAGAAACAGTGGTAACTGGTTGCCCAGAAGAGGCAGCTATTCCCCGCTCTTCGCCTGGTTATAAGCCTTAAATCTAAGTTGACAACAATGCTAAGAAAATGGCCATAAGGAGACACCAGCCTTCCATGGGCTGGTAGGGCATCCCCTCAGAGAATAAATTGCTGCAAGTCCTGGTTACTTACAGTCCGGGATCTTCCTCACCTGCCACATGGGCAGAGGAAATTCCTAATTTAGACCTGCATTTCCTTGATTGTATTCCCAGCGACTCAGACCATGGAAACACTTGACTACCATTTCAGATTCTTTGGAGCACCATGTGAAACCTCACATGCACGTCTATCTCTTTGCTTGCCCTCATGTGTTAGCCTGCACACACTGGACAGAGAGCACCCACCTATATGCGCTCTCCCATTGCGTTCACCTATATGCGCTTGCCAATTGCGTTATATTATTCATGCAGTCACCTTTTCTGCAGTGCCAATTGCCTGCACACTCCTGATCACATGCACCCATCGCCTGCGCATGCTCCTATACTCTCTCTCATCCCTTGCTTTTCATTGCTACTCGCTCCCAATTGCACATGAGATGTTCTTTAGATGAGCCTTTTTGCTCGCACCCTGACGGAGGCATCCTCCCCTGGGCACACACAGCCTTATGTTGAAGTTCATTCCCCTGTGCCATGTCCTCTTTTATTACTCTACAATGCATTCTAAGGAGATTGAGCACTTGGTGCACTCCCCAGTTTGAAAATGGGTAACTTCCCATGCTCGTCTAGTTTCTTTCATCTACCTACTTACGGTATTTAGTCAGTCTAAGGGTCCTTCTGATTGAGTAGCGGGAGCCAGAAAATTAAAAATGACAAAAACACAATGAACTGTGACCTTAATAAAAAGAATGGGTCAAGAGAGACCACAAATCATATAACCCCTGACCAAAGTTCCTCTCTAGCAAAGTCATTGAACCTGGAGATGGAGTCAGCCTTCGTTTAGGCCTTGGGTCTAATCATGGGGATAAAAAACTTGGGTGAGGCATCAAGGAACCTGTGAAGGGAGGGAAGACCTCTATTAACAGGCACTTTGGTGCCCTGCAAGGGTCAGTACCATCTTCAGAGCTTCCCTGGTCGGGACCTGCTGAAGAGGCATCTAAGAGCAAGCATGTTTTATAGGATCTCAACCCATGTCCCCCTCCCATCAGTGGAAGTTTTACTTTCTTGAAGGATCTAGCACTTTCTCTCCTTCCAATTGACATGGAGATCATTATATTGACCCTTGGGTTGCCTTTAAACAGTGATTCAAGTCACGTCAAGTCAAGGCAAATTATCCCGCGTCATGAATCGCCACCCTAGTTAAGCGTTAATTTGTATGGTTATTAAAAAAACCGTTTACACCAGAAGAGTCAAGTCGAGTCACATATAGGGCTGAACCCAATTTCTACATCAGTCACAGCAAGGCCATCGTGGTGTGATCGTCATGCAAGTGGAATTCCTAATCAACTTAGTTCAAGAGCATCCTGCTATTTATGATCCCAGTGATCGCAGCCACCGGGATTGTGATGTCATAGCTGCCATGTGGATAGATTCCGTTGTTTGATGATTCTATCATACTGATATCTCCAACACATTACAATGAAAGTCTCATCTCTTCTATTAGATTAACATTCTTGCTACACATGCATGAACTGCATGACCTAAAATGTGTGTGTGTGTAAGGGAGAGAGTGGGAGAGAGTTGTCTAAATTCAGTATTGAAATATATGAAGAGTACTGTAAAGAGTACTGGCTACTCTTGCTTACCGATCTGGAAGCATAGTTACACGACCAATTACCATTGGATTAAAGGTAGTTGGAGGACAGGATTCACCACCACCGTAACAGAACAGTTTCATGCAACTAATTACATGACCCAACACCAATCGACTTGAGATATCTACTCTCGGCCCCTCCTGTACAACCCATGAGAATTGATCTTTGCTTAAGAGTCAAGGTTCTATGTCCCTCTCAATGAACTTGCCAATCCTTCGGGGTGGATCAACAGACATAATCCCAGGGCTGTGCTGGCTACCCTACTGGTAGTTGGCTGACAAGGTATCCCAGAGGCCATTCCCAGTTTCCAGTAGTTTGGAAGGGAAGGGTTTTTTTTTTTTCCCCCCGGAAAGGTTACTAGTACAACCCATCTCCCGCGGCCTTACGAGTGAATGCCTCCTCCCGTAGAAGCGCATAATGCTACTCGTCAAGCTTCTGCAGGAGGCGGGTCATATAAGAGTGCTTTGGGCCATACCACTTTGGCGTGTGTGAGCACAGACTCGAGTCTCACGTGGGAGTCTTGCGCAGCATTGCCCACCCATTCATGGAGCATTGGTGGGTGAGGTGAGTGAGCTCATCTGCCTGATGGAGATCTGTGCACGATCTAGGTCACTCGCCAACCTAATAGCGAGTTTGTAAGAGCTTACTTGCCCACATGTCATGGTTTGACATTGCATTCACCACAGGTGCACATTACCTCGGTAGTACGCAATCACTCATCACCGCATTATGTTCTATCAGCGAGGCCGGAAGCAAAGATGTCCACCACCTTACCTCGCACGCCTATACAGGTGGTCGCCGACACTCGCATCGCAACATTCACCTCCCCATTAGGTGGTTCACCATTCGCGCTCGCCGGGGTTCGCAGCCTTGGGACACACCCCCGCTCTACCTTTTCGCCCTACTTTGGGACACGGCCCCGCTCTACCAGTTCGCCCTACTTTGGTAGTGGAGGGGAGCGTGCTGGCTCATGTAGAGCGGACGCGCCTCCTGTGAAGAACTGGTATATCTAGGAATGAAGATCAATGCCAGACTAGGCAAAGTCTTAACATTCAAAGAGAGAATAGAGAGGATGAAACGAGCAGCGCGCCGGTTTTCTGTTACAGGCCGCTCTGCCAGTGTAGTAGTGGCAAAGGATGCTGGAGCACCTGGCCTCCTTGTAGAAACTTGTGCCCAATAGCCGCCTGTGCTTTCGCTTTCTACATTGGCAGCTGAAGACTTCTTGGTCTCAGCAGTTAGAACCTTCCGACATCATGGTTCCAATAGGGACATAGCAAAAGAGATACCTGAGCTGGTGGCTGTCCAACACCAACCTACTCAGGGAAGTACACCTCTCTCGTCCCCCAGAATTGATGCTATTTACAGATGCCTTAAAATAAGAGGGGTGGGCCTCACCTGTTGCACCACACAGCCTCCAGGCTCTGGTCCAAGTCCAAGCTACAATGCCACATAAAACCTGGAAATGAGAGCAGCATTCCTAGCCCACAACCAATTCTATCAGTTCCGTTCAGGCCACTCTGTGGTGCAAGGAAAGTGACAACACCATGGTAGTGGCGTACATAAACAATCAAGGAGGTACTTGCACAGCCCCTCTGCCATCCAACTGTAAGGCTGTTGAGATGGACAGAAGACAGCTTGGTAACCCTATCAGCCTGTTTCATTTTGGGTGAGAAAACTGTACTGGTGGACAATCTGAGTAGGAAAACTCAGATTGTAGGCTCCAGATGGTCTCTGAACAGCAATAGCCAACAAAGTCATGACTTTGTGGAGTTCGTCAACGATCGATCTGTCCGTTACCATATCCGTAGGCAGTCTGGCAGGACACCTTCCAACATCGGTTGGACAACTTTGACATTTACGCGTTCCCCTTCTTCTGCCTAGTAAGGTGGTTTTTGAATAAGGTAAGGTCATCGTAAAAGCTCCGTTGTGGCATCACATAGAATACATGTTTGTATCTGCTCACAGAGGCTCCGAAGGAGCTCCCTTTACTTCCTGATCTGCTTAGACAACCACATGTGAATATTTTTCACCGAGCGATAGCATCACCATGATTTCACGTCAGGAGGTTCTCCAGCCACTCCTAACAGCGAGGTGCTTTTTGCAACTAGTTCTGAGGAGGAGGCCAGGAGACCTCCGTGAGTCATCTTCCGCCGTACACAAGGCGAAGTGGTCAGTCTTTTGTTGTTGGTGCTGTGGACGGTGTATCCCTCCCCTCAGTGCTGCTGTCACAATGATAGCAGAATTTTTGTCGTAACTCAGAGCGGGAAAAACTGCTCGGTCTCAGCCGTGAGCCTTACTTTTGGATTCAACAGAGTTAACAGTTCCTCCTCGAAGGAATGGTCTCTCAAAGGTTTGAGCGCATTTGCTCTTAGTTGGAAGTTTGACTCAACGCTTTTGAATGTAGTTCACATACTATATTCTCTGAAAGGAGTGCTTTTAAGACCGCTCAGTTATTCGTCAGACCATGACCTGACATTAAAGACTGTTCTCTTGGTAGCCCTGGCCTCCGCAGAGAGAGTCGGTGAGCTACAGTGATTGTCCAACAGCGTCACTCGTTCAGGAGTATGGAGGCAAGTGACACTCAGTTGCGTCCCTGAGTTAGGGGCAAAGACTTAAAATCTGGCTGTAGCAGATCTTACATTGGTTTCCTTCTGAATTGAAATATTGAAAATGGAAATAATTTATATTTTTCCTAATTATACAAACCTGGAGCGTTTTTACATACAGTGGTCCCGCCATCCCCCCTCCCCCGCTACCAAATAGCAGAGAGTAATTATGCCTTGCTAAAATTTGAACTGCTACTGTAGTTTCGGCTATAGCCTATCTTGAGTCTCCACTGTAAAGAGCTCCAGGTTTGAATTGTTAGGAAAAATACAAATCATTTCCAAATTTGTTATTTTGCACAGCACTATACTCTTGTATATTAAGTAATATTCTCCAGAAACTGTTACTGTCAGTAAATTCCAGTTTTGCTCAGAACTTATACATACCAATTTTTTTTTTTAAATATATATATATATATATATATATATATATATATATATATATATATATATATATATATATCATGAGTATTGTGTGTGTTTTACAAGGTATCCTCTGTGATGTAAGGTGGGATGTTTTATTCAGAGTATTGTTTTTATTGAGTATCTCTGAAGATAATGTATCAATCAGGGTAGCTACTGTGAGTCGGTGCATTACCCGAGGCTAGTCATTCGATTATTGTAGTGAAGTAATTCTTATTAAGATTTAGGAGGTAATACTTTTCTACTTTCCAAGAAATACTTAGTTGTAATTATTGACACTATTGATATTTATTACATAAGAATATTTTTTATTTTTTATAGTTTGTCATCAGAATATTCTATTGAAAGTGTAGTTTTGATTAAGTGCACAGTAAAATATTTGAATAAGACTGATATATCTATACAATTAACATCTATTTATTTATTTTTCAGACCAGAATCATCGGAAGAAGTAAATCATTTGTAGCCTCACCAACTCAAACACGAAAAATAAACTGCATGTCGGCTGTTTATCATGTACCATGGGACATTCTTCATGCATCAAGATATCAAGATGAAGATTAGCACATAATAATCTGCGATTTACTACAGAAAAAAATCCAATTTCCGACGCAGATTATTGTCGATTATTCTCGTTTATTTCTGATTTTAAAAGCAACACCGAATAGTCTCAACTGGATTAGCTAATCTATCGTCAAATTTTCCTAGGGTGTTAGAATATCATTACAATGCTACAAATATTTTGAAAATGGTCAGTTGACTAAAGTTATTGAGATTTTAGGGGGTAGTACAGTGTCACAGTGGTTACACCACTTATATCCCATAGGTTCATTAGAAATCACTAACTGAAGATGAAAAAAGTTAGTGATTTTATATATATATATATATATATATATATATATATATATATATATATATATACATATACATATATATATATATATATATATATATATATATATATATATATATAACAATATTAAGATGATAAAAGAGTTAAGTTACAGTATTAGAATTTTTTTTGTATTTTTACAACAATGGTATTACCAGGTTATTTCAAGCTTATCAGTCTATTTCTGGAAGACATGAATTTGATACTTTAAAGCTATTAACTTTTACTCAGTCTTTTAGCATGTATTTAATTTGTTCTTAATTTTTACAAAGTCAGTCCATATAATGCTAATTTTAGTTTAATTTCTAATTATATACATCTATCCACTGAAAAAATGGGATGCTATTTTTTCTAGTAAATTCTAAGTTCCTTAAATTTAACTTGAAAATTAGGTCCAGATCAACATTTACTGTATGAGCTTTTTTGACGTTCTAATTAAAGTTCAGATTTCAATTTCCTAATTTTTATTTGATATTAAAATGTATAATCATTCATTTAGTTCCCTAAAATCTAGTTAGTGAATAAGAATATACCAAATGTTAATGGATTCCTATTACTACTAAAAATAATTAGCTGGAATTATATGTAATGTTGAATGGATTGGTTTTATATTTGTATTGTTATTTTTTGGTTTTTAAATGAGGAAATTGAATATTAATAAGTCAATTGAGATCAAATGTAAATGAGAAGGACCTTTTCTTTGAAATTCTCTGCTCATTTTTTCAATTTTCATTAGCTAGATGTTAAATCAAATGTTATTTTCCTCTGGACTTCTTAGTATACATCTACTTTAATTCGTATTTTTTTTTTTAGTAGTGTCTACAGTACTAAGTACTGTAAACAAGTTATCGAAATTTGTGACTGAGGGAAAGTTATCATTACTATTTTTAGCAATTGATTCACATTCATTCTAGTGTATATATGAAAGTATATTGATTGTACGTGAATATAGTTTCATCTTTGTGTATACCATTTCATCTCTATCTTTCGAAACTTCCCCATAATTATTAGCAACTATTATTGAATGTTGAATCTAGGCCTATGTTATCTTAAAATGTGTAAGCAGATTTGCTTCAGATAGCTATTGAACAAAAAAACTTTGCTCTTTAATCAGAAATATCTTTAAAAGTTTTTCAATCACTTCTTTTTGACTTCAGGGTTTGTGGGGTGGGAGAATACCTTAATATAGAATCAACTTGTGTATAAGTATTGGTATTATAAATATAATAAAGAAAAAAATAACAATTGAATTTGGCTTAATGTTTCAAAATAACCATCTTATTTCCTTCCCTCTGGCAATAATGAAAAGTGTTCAGCTGTACTAGAATTATTATCTTGTGTAATGGGAAGTAAGGGACGACAGGAATAGAATAATTTGGAATAGTATTTGTGAAGGGGATCACTGTATTTTAAGGGCTTAATATTACTGAGCATTAGAAAACACACACACACACACACACTCTCTCTCTCTCTCTCTCTCTCTCTCTCTCTCTCTCTCTCTCTCTCTCTCTCTCTCTCTCTCTCTCTCTCTCGCTCTCTCTCTCTCTCTCTCTCTCTCTCTCTCTCTCTCTCTCTCTCGCTCTCGCTCTCTCTCGCTCTCTCTCTCTCTCTCTCTCTCTCGCTCTCTCGCTCTCTCGCTCTCTCGCTCTCGCTCTCGCTCTCTCTCTCTCGCTCTCTCGCTCTCTCTCTCTCTCTCTCGCTCTCTCTCATATATATATACATATGTTTTCCAATTAAGGTTATACATACATACATATACCATGGCACTTCCCCCAATTTTGGCGGGTAGCCGACATCAACAAAGAAACAAAAACAAAAAGGGGTCCTCTACTCTCTACGTTCCTCCCAGCCTAACAAGGGACTCAACAGAGTTCAGCTGGTACTGCTAGGGTGTCACAGCCCATTCTCCCACATTATTCACCACAGATGAAGCTTCATAATGCTGAATCCCCTAATGCTGCTACCTCCGCGGTCATCTAAGGCATCGGAGGCAGCAGTAGGGCCTACCGGAACTGAGTCACAATCGCTCGCCATTCATTCCTATTTCTAGCACGCTCTCTTGCCTCGCTCACATCTATCCTCCTATCACCCAGAGCTTCCTTCACTCCATCCATCCACCCAAACAGTGGCCTTCCTCTAGTACTTCTCCCATCAACTCTTGCATTCATCACCTTCTTTAGCAGACATCCATTTTCCATTCTCTCAACATGGCCAAACCACCTCAACACATTCATATCCACTCTAGCTGCTAACTCATTTCTTACACCCATTCTCACTCTCACCACTTTGAGATACACCAGCCATACTCCTTAGACATTTCATCTCAAACACATTCAATTTCTCTCTCTCCATCACTTTCATTCCCCACAACTCCGATCCATACATCACAGTTGGTACAATCACTTTCTCATATAGAACTCTCTTTACATTCATGCCCAACCTTCTATTTTTTACTACTCCCTTAACTGCCCCCAACACTTTGCAACCTTCATTCACTCTCTGACGTACATCTGCTTCCACTCCACCATTGGTGCAACAACAGACCCAAAGTACTTAAACTGATCCACCTCCTCAAGTAACTCTCCATTCAACCTTGCACCACCTTCCCTTCTCGTACATCTCATAACCTTACTCTTACCCACATTAACTCTCAACTTCCTTCTCTCACACAAACTTCCAAATTCTGTCACTAATCGTCCAAGCTTCTCTTCTGTGTCTGCAACCAGTACAGTATCATCCGCAAACAACAACTGATTTACCTCCCATTCATGGTCATTCTCGTCTACCAGTTTTAATCCTCGTCCAAGCACTCGAGCATTCACCTCTCTCACCACTCCATCAACATACAAGTTAAACAACCACGCCGACATCACACATCCCTGTCTCAGCCCCACTCTCACCGGAAACCAATCACTCACTTCATTTCCTATCCTAACACATGCTTTACTACCTTTGTAGAAACTTTTCACTGCTTGCAACAACCTTCCACCAACTCCATATAACCTCATCACATTCCACATTGCTTCCCTATCAACTCTATCTTACGCTTTCTCCAGATCCATAAACGCAACATACACCACCTTACCTTTTGCTAAATATTTCTTGCATATCTGCCTATCTGTAAAAATCTGATTCATACAACCCCTACCTCTTCTAAAACCACCCTGTATTTCTAAGATTGCATTCTCTGTTTTATCCTTGATCCTATTAATCAATACTCTACCGTACACTTTTCCAACTACGCTTAACAAACTAATACCTCTTGAATTACAACACTCATGCACATCTCCCTTACCCTTATATAGTGGTACAATACATGCACAAACCCAATCTACTGGTACCATTGACAACACAAAACACATATTAAACAGTTCAAGTACAGTCACACCCCCCTCCTTCAACATCTCAGCTCTCACACCATCCATACCAGATGCTTTTCCTACTCTCGTTTCATCTAGTGCTCTCCTCACTTCATCTATTGTAATCTCTCTCTCATTCTCATCTCCCATCACTGGCACCTCAATCTGCCTCCCTATTATCCTCAACATTCAGTAAACTTTCAAAATATTCTGCCCATCTTTTCCTTGCCTCCTCTCCTTTTAACAACCTTCCATTTCCATCTTTCACTGTCTCTTCCATTCTTGAGCCAGCCTTCCTTACTCTCTTCACTTCTTTCCAAAACTACTACTTATTCACAATAAAAATATACCTATTTCAAAATAAGTTTACTTTGTTTGGAAACTTTTTTTTTTTCCCAAGGTGTTTGTAAGTTTAATATCATAACTTCATAGAATATGTTTTGGTAATTTTCCTTAGATTAATAATGTTCCCAAAACATCAATATTTTTATTATTCTAGTCACAAATAACATTGTAGCTTGTTTGCAGTATGAAAGCTTATTTTTATGTTTCAAAATATTAAATGACAATATTAATATTGAAAGGATAAAATTTCATGTCCACTGGTTTTAAGCTTTGCATATTCTTTATACAAAAGATGCAATTAATTGCCTCACATTCTAGTTTAGAATGTAGCTTATATAGTTATTCAGTTGTGGTTTGAAACATTTAAAAAATTAATTTTATATTAAAAGATTTTATGAAAGGAATAGTGACTAAATTTGTTATATCGAAGTGTTAGTTTTTCCATGATAGACTTAAGAAGGAAACGGTCAGTGAAGTTTTTAATCGTTATCGTAATATTACTTAAAAGTGGATGTTCTAACAGTGTTTTTAATGTCAAACTAATAGATTGTTCCTGAAAGATTTAAAGGGCTAGTTATACTTACGGAAAGGGTTAAGATTGATATTTTTGTAAAGAATTCTCAAGACACATCTGGTTCTTAAAGAGAAGGAATTGTACCCAGGGCTCTGCTACAGAGGGAAGAAAGTAATGTGATTAAGTTAGGACAATGGGAGGAACAATTACCTGTAGGGAAGCTCAAAGAAAAAAATACCGATACCTTTCAATGTAGCCACGGTCTTGGGTTAGAGTTCTCATCCTTGAGGATACACTCGGGCACTCTATGCTAGCATATTTCTCTTCGACTTTTGTTAAAGTTTTGTTATTTATATAGGAAATATTTATTTTAATGTTACTGTTCTTAAAATATTTTATTTTGTTTCCTTTCCTCACCGGGCTTTTTTCCCTGTTTGGGGCTCCTGGGCTTATAGCATCCTGCTTTTCCAACTAGAGTTGTAGCTTAGAAAATAATGATAATTTTGAAATAGAGCTATGGTATTTTAAAGGTTATTTATTGCAAAATGACATTTACAGAGATTACAGGGTACCGTTGTGATTGACATTTCCATTTGCAATAGAAACAAAGATTTTATCTTAAACCTACCGAAAGAGGTTTTATAGGTAAAATTACTTTGCAAATCTGATGAAAATAACTTCATATAAATAGGGAGCAATTTGAAAATGGTAATTTTAGATTTTTTCACATTAAGGTAATGCTGATATTAGATGCTTAAAACCAGTTGGATTATATATACAATAAGATACTGTTTTGTCATTTCCGATTTTATCAGATACAAATATCAATTGTTAAAACTTGAGACGTAAGATGCCTGTATAACTCATGACTGTATATTGATTAGAATGATTATTTCAAATATTTTGTTGTAAATAATTATTGCTACTTCATAATGTTTACTACATAAGAGTAATTGGTATAGAGGATACTTGAAAATACAAGAGCTAGGGTTCTGAATATGTATGGAAATAAAGACTTAACAGTGCAAATGGTCTAACTACATATATTAAATAAAGGTAGATATCCCTGCATTTGGACATCAGTGATTGGTAATATGGATATTACTGACTACCTTAGTCCCATCTTGGGTTAATTATTATCAGATAACTGCTAAAGGTTGATTCATGATATAACTAAAGATATTTGAACCAACTTAAGACTTCTCAGTTCCAGTTTGGATGAAGTGGTTTCTAATTAGCTGTTCAAATGTCTTTTACAACCATGAATAAACCCTTTAGAAGTTCTCGGAATATAATGAACCTTGGATATGACACGGGTAGTCATTAATGTCTATATTACTGATCAATGATGTCCAAATGCCTGGGACATCAACCTTTACTTACTGTCCTTATGTAATTATGCTATTAGCACTGTTGTCACTTCTTTTTTCATAAATTATCAATCAGGACCCCGTAACTTATAACTTAGTTTTCTCATCTATACCAATTATTTCAAGTTATGCAATAGACCTTATGCAGAAGTCTATTATTTACGACACACATCTTAAGTAATTATTGTAACTTGAAATATTGTTTTGTTGGTAATTGTGCAGTGTAATTAATATATGGCACTGATTTATTTCCATGAAAAAGACAGTCTGCAGTGCTTACTTCCTACATCAATTTTCTTATGTAACATAGTGTGAAATAAAAGGCATGAAATGTATTACAGTATTTAATTCAGTTAACCTCATAAATACAAAGAAAACCTGGGAAAAAAATAAAGAAAATGCAATGAGACAGAGTATTCTCCTTACATTAAACCTCATGTGACAGAGTGTTCTCCTTAAATGGCCCCCCTGCTCTTCTAGAACCAGCAATTGCCTTATTCCCCATGGAAAAAATGGGCCAAAAGGCTCATGAAATAGTCCTTTCTCCTAACTAGCCACTTGTCATTCAGTCTGTTATTGATCCCTCACATACAGAGTTCGTTCACTCCCCCTACTGGGGGATGAGAGCAGCACTATAAATGTATGATGAATATAAAGTACCAAGTCAAGATGGCCGAACTGTATTGGTTTTCATCTTGGACGAAAGTCCACTTCTTGAACCAGATGTCTGTCCAGTAGGTTTTTCCTAACTAAAGTCATGATAATAATGGCACTATTTCCATTAGTTAATATTTCTCAAAAGCCTCTTATTTAGTCCTGAAGATACTGAATTAGAATATTAGGTACAAAAGTATACCTAAATTTGTTCATAAAGCTTCCAATTGATACAATATGGCTGAAGAAAAACGTAAGAATTCATTAAAGAATTTTATTGTAGAAGATTAATGTCAAACATGGAACAGGTTTCAGTGTAATCAATTTAGTTATATACAATAATTAAAATAAACACCATGAAGTCAATGACATATCAAATTCATGAAACCCCTTTTTTCTGAAAGCTTTAAATGACTTAGATTCAAAGAAAAGTTGGTGTTTGTCATGCATAAAGCTCATGATTCGACCAAGAAAGGCTCTTAAGCGAGTCACCCTTCATCCATGACAAAAATCCTGTTTTCTTTGTTTATCCATTTTCTATTTTTTTTAACAACTACTTGCATTTAAAGCTCAGTATTTGGGAGTATTTTGGATTACATATTTCATGATTGTGTAAGTAAGTAGCGCTTTCTCTAATAGAATGATAAAATTATTAATAAAAAAAGAAGGAAAAGGAAAGCCCACCAAGGCCATCCCCTGTCCCACCTAGTAACCAGAAACTTTAATGCAAAGATTTCTCCTGAGGAAGCAATGTTACTAGGCCCTTGAATGCTTTCCTTTTCCTTCTTTTTTGAATTTTATTGATAATTTTACAAACAATGATATCAGGATTGTGATTTAATGACTTCAGTAATAGTTTGTAGCTCTCCTGAAGTTAAATGGTAAAGCATGTCATTATTTACAATACTATAAGGTGGATTCCAGTGATTATAGTTACATTGACTTTAGTGAAACATGAAATTATATACTTAGGAAAAAAAAATCATTGATATTTCTATATTGGAAAACAAATAAAAAATCTAAAAGAAGTAAAAGAGTAATTTTCAAGCCTTTGTGCAATTTCAGAACGATCCATTACTACAGACACCTGAAGCTCACTGAAAAGCAGACAAGATTCACAAATGCCAAATTTGCCTCCCTGTCTCGCCCCATTTAATGCACACGATTGAGTCGGGTAAAAGAGAAGAGATGTGCAAGACTACTGCCCTGACCATCCTTCCTACTCCTCCCAGCAGACAGTCAGATCGGACCGAAGTACGCATTCATCTTACACACGGACACCTGAATCACTTTAGCTGTGTAATAAAGTTCTCAAATGCAAACCCTAGAAAAGGCAATGCTGGAAAGCAAGTTTAACCTTGAAACAATTCATATGAATCCTATTAACAAACTTAAGCCTATAACCAATACCCAAAAACTATACAATACTTCTAGAAATAAAAGTACGTCTTATACAGATATAGAATTAAAACAAGTCAACCCCCCTAAATCCTATCCTCAACTTTTACTATGTTCAACTTAAAATTCCTTAATGCAGTATACTGTACTATCCTCAGCATATAGGCCCTTAATATACTATCATCTTATAAGTATTTATAATCTAATCCTAATCTTATAACCTCTTACAATACTATTCTTAGGTCATAACCCCTTACTATATTACCACGAGCACATACTCCCTTACTTAGGCATCCTCAGTCATTATTGAAAGATGATTCTTTATTATTTATTACGTATTTTACGCAGGTCCTGTGTAACTTCATATATCGCGGCACGTTAGTCAAAATGGTTATGATCAAGCTATTTTTAGTACTGTAATCAAAATAATTTGATACTCTGGACTTATGTCCTTAACAGACTTTAGATTAACCCAACATGAAATGGAATTTGAAATGCAATTTTAACATAACCAGATGGACTCAGAAACAAGAGACAGACAGACGGAGATTATGTTCGCCAAGTACAATATTCTCTGCTGAAATCCAGCACAAGATGAACAGATATTAAATTAAAGATATGATTTTAGTATTGTTCGGAACACGAACGTCTCCGAACTCCTTATACCTTTCAATGTAAGGAAGTTCAAAAAATGTACTAACGAAGGCAAATATATCTTTAGATGATTAAATACCCAATTATCTATAATACCCAGCAGTTCACCAACATAATGACATTTAATAATGAATTCATTACGCATTTTAATTCAAAATGATAAAAAACTAGAATCGTTTTTGTAATAAAGAAACACAGGACCAGGAATCATAACTTCTATTAAAGTTAATTATAGTTACGAAAATATATATTTGTAAAAGAGCAAAGCATCAAACTCACATCTCTGAACAAAAAGTAAAATTATAATCTTTTATTATTTATTTCCAAGTGACTTTATGAAGACTGAAATTTTCTCCTTTGATAATTCAGAAAATCATATAATCAATATCTCAAAACTTTAAAATGGAGAAAAGAATTTGCTCATTAAAGTTTTTTTTTTTATATAAATTCATACAAAAACGTAATCTTACAAGTTAAATACAAAGTTATCTCCAAAATCCATATTTAGGCATATACCAAAAGTTTAAGTGATTTTTTACTTTAATACATTTTTAAGATTGTAACAAGAGGCTATTTCAAAAACTTAAAATACCAAATTTTCTATAACTGTATATGCTCTGCTTACTGAAACTGAGGATTCTGTTCTTTGAAAATGCTTTTTTTTGAAGAAACTCGAGTTCTAAGCTTGTCAATGGGGTGACTGGTGTTGTACTTTCTAAATGGATAAAAGATATTTTTCACCTTTTCAGTTAAATAATATGTCTTCATAATCTATGCTAAGTAAATTACAAGGATAAACCCAACCTAACTCTAAATAAAAAAAAAATGGAAACCTAACTCTATATAAAAAAAAAGTTGTACCTACAATCCTATCAGTTTGACTTCCTTAAGAAAACATTGGTAAAAAACAGACTCCCCTTGTCCCCATTGGTATGTGAACGATGGAAAAGAAATACTCAAAAGAACAACCTAACCTCTCTCTAAGGATCTCACACCAATCACTAAATATCAGCTCAACACTCATTCTTTGTAATGGAATTCATAACACTTATACTACTTAGTCCCAACATTAAATAATTATAAATTCTCATCATAATTAAATCAGACCGATATCGAGGATCAAAATATATTGGGTTTTATTTATTTTGCTATACTGATGTTCAATGAATAACAATCTTGTATAGAAAAAGTGACTTGAAAAATAAATTTACTTGGTTACCAATAATGAAAACAGAGAGAGAGAGAGAGAGAGAGAGAGAGAGAGAGAGAGAGAGAGAGAGAGAGAGGAGAGAGAGAGAGAGAGAGAGAGAGAGAGAGAGAGAGAGAGAGGAGGAGAGAGAGAGAGAGAGAGGTTTACCCTATTACACTGCATCGTGGAACAAAAAAAAAAGTAACACTAAGGTAGCTAGGTTATGCAATATCCTAAGTGAGCTCCGATGACCTGTTATGAACAAGCAGCTAAATCAATGGTATCCTCAAAGAGTGTGGGCACAGATTTAATTACTTACAAGGTCAGTAACAGGTATTCAGACATAAAAAAAACATCCTTTAATATTGTACGGTAACATTTAAATTGTACCCTCTTTAAATATGTCAATTTGTGAATGTCTCATTACAAATAATAAGTAAGGTTTGTTATTATTTTGAAAAGTATCGATGTTCTGAATGTGAACTATTTTTATCATTACAATTCTTATCAAAGTTCATGTTAGTTTCAAATACGATAAATTGATATCAATTATCTAGTGAATTATAGGAAGAACTGGCCAAAAGGCCAGACAATTTAACAAACAAAAGCTAAATTGGCTACACAAAAAAATGTCATGTATGAACCTATCATTAAACCAATGTATAATCTAATAATTTTACAATTTCTGAACATTGTAAAGATATCTAACCATAACAAAGTAAATAGATTAAAAAAAAGGAGTAAAGTGGATTATGAATTACCTATATTTAAGGAATTAACAAACTTTTGAGTATGACACTCCAACCCTTGTAAATTGCGCAGGTGTAAAATACCTAATATGTCTCTTACAATGTTGAGAATTTTCCTCAAGGAAGGATACTATTTGAAGACAGGTCTATTTCTGCACATCAGTATTCCATTAATAAAAAAGCCTACCTACAAATCAATATACCTTTAAAACATAAGTTTAGGAGGATACGTAAACCAAGCAATTTTAGGGAAATAGAACTTTATCTCGACTAATGTAAGGAAATAAAAATTTCTTTGCCATAAATCTAGGAGACATCATTTAAAATGCACAAACCTGATGAGATTCTTTGCCAACGTTTTATAAACATATTCATACTGAATCAGTTTCCCCACCCTTTAAACAGCACAAACACACACACACACCTAGACCTGACAGGTTTCGTGTAAACGAAAAGATATTCAAGAACTTATTACACAATTTATCTAAAAATGATTAAAGTGTTATTTATCCCTTCTTTATGTCATAGGCACAAATGACACGAGCCAAGAAACAAAATGGAATTTCTGAACCGAGCTGTGCACCTTTTCAGAGAGCCCAGGTATCTCGCCATAACAGAAAGCTCTGAAATGCAAGACTCGAAAATGACCCTCTTACCAAATTCCTTGAAACTCTTACGTTAAGTATAAGTTTTGTAGGAAAAATTTGGAAATAACAATTAGCATGAATTACACATTAATTTCAAAAAGAGCATAAACATGTCTGGAGCACATTAAATCACAATCCTTTTACATTAGAGACACTTTTCACTACTTACATTATACAGTTCATAACAAATTTGATGTTTTTGTCATTGACACAAGTGCATAAAACTTCACTAGAAATGAAAATGATAGTACCAAAACCTGTACATTTGACATTATATAACCTCCTACAATGTAAGCTTCTAAAACATTCTTAAATATTTGATTTAAATAAGATCATTTACACTAAATTCTAAAATCTGATAAACCATTACAAACTTAAAGAATTTGAGGCTTTTGAGCAAATCAATAATGGCATAACACAAATTCTTCATGACTTTAGCTGTCACGATAAAACCTGGATTGACAAGACACCCGGATCAAGAAGAAGACTAAAGTCAAACATGTTTACCAATACATGCTGTCAGCCTTTGACAAGTACAATATATTCAAGCTAACACATTGTGCTACAGCTCTCACGACACCAGTAAAAGAATGAACAAGTTCTGTACATGAGGAAACAAATAACAGTCTAAAAGAACAAGTGGTTACTCTAGTTAAGATCAGGATCTACCTCATGATCCCTTCAGCCCTTTTTATGGTGAGGAATAAAATGGCAAATGTTGATGCTCAAAGAGGAGGGGGGGCAGTGGGAGACACATCAGCCATATGAGGCAAAGGTCTTTGTTTTTTTTTTTTTATAACATTTCCAAATTTGGGATAAGGAAGGATCAAGGATGGGGAGTGGGAGATCTGAAATTGGAGGTGAGCGTCAGGTTAAAATAAGAGAACTTCTTCCTAATTCAAACATTAGAAAATGTGTATAAAATCTCCCATTACTTTTA
This sequence comes from Palaemon carinicauda, assembly GCF_036898095.1. Lineage (NCBI taxonomy): Eukaryota > Metazoa > Arthropoda > Malacostraca > Decapoda > Palaemonidae > Palaemon > Palaemon carinicauda. The sequence goes on from NC_090756.1 coordinate 1,039,821, forward strand.
ACAATTAGAATTTCAATCAAGGTATATTCATGTAGCCCCAAGCAAATAAAAGGAAGGAAGGAAGGAAGGAAGGAAGGAAGGAAGGAAGGAAGGAGAGAGAGAGAGAGAGAGAGAGAGAGAGAGAGAGAGAGAGAGAGAGAGAGAGAGAGAGAGAGAGAGAGCGCAATACAAAACGTCAAAGGGAGGATGGGTAATAGGAAAATTTTTTACTAATATTTAAGAATTATTTAAATATTAAACAAAAAAATACACGATAATGTACCATGCTATTCTTTATGTTTAGCATATAAATTAAAAGGACTATTCTGGCTTGTTTTCATCCTTAGAAAACATAATTGAAAAGGGGAATACATTATTTCCAAAAGCAAAAGTTTTCCATAGCAATATACAATGAATTTACAGAATATTATGCTTTTAATATTTTCAAATTTAAGAAACAAAAGGAGACAAAGCAAATCTCTAGCCAGGTTTATGATCATTTGCCAGACAGCTTAGGAAGAAAAACTGAGGACACTACATGCTAACAATATACCTTGAATTCCATTGATACAGAAGTTCTCTTTTTAAAAATCAACCCAAAAATTAAAGCAAAATTATTAGAAATATATATAAATCTTAAATTCCCTAATTACAAATATTTTGTCACAGAGGAATCCAAAATAACTCTGGAACCTAAAGATTAGTAAAGAAACTGGAACTCTTGAAAACAAGTGATTGAAAAAAAATTAAAAAAGGAATTACTTGAATAGAAACAAGAAAACAATGAGTCATGAAATAGTCAATCAAATGAGTGCACAAAACAGTTCCTAGACTAAGGTATGTAGAGGATAACTCCATACATAATGGATTGTTCAAATAATTGCATAGGTAATATACTGCTCAAAAAACTAATAGATCCCTTCATGATCCAATGAATGCCCAAGGCAACCCCATAAAAGTGTTCTAAATACCACAAAAGACAAAAGTATCCAGAATAATTTCCAAAACTAAGAAGGGTCATGAATAACCAAATGGACAAAGGAATAAGGTAGAAACAACTCCACAGACAAAGTGGTCTTCTGAATAAATCAGTGTATGCTACCGAATATTCTGCAAAAAAAGGAATACTCAAAACTGGTAAATCAAATAAGTGCCTTTGATAGCTTAATGAATTAAACTCCTCAAATAACTCAATACATATAGGATTCCAAGATTACAACATAGACTAATGAGTATCCCAAATAGTCTAAAAATCATATAGAGCCTGAATTTCTTCACAATCCACGACTAAAGAGTTCCTTCAATAACTCCATAGACCAAAGACGTTTTAATCAAATCAAAAATAGGGAGTATAATCCCAAAAGCTCGGTAAATCTAGGCATTACCCAACAGCCAATCTTTGCCCAAAGAAAATTCATAAAACAAGGGAACTCTGGAAGACATTTCCAAACATCATGTGCCCTAAAAAAAAAATTGATTACTAAAGAAAGCCCTTTTAACCCCAAGGTGACCAATTATATATCTTTAAAACAGAATTACCAGGAAAAAATTGTAAACAAGGATTCCTTACAAACCATTCTATACAGAAAGGAGGGCCCAACGTAACTCAACAGACTTGAGAACAAACACACAGAACATCAGAATTTACTTTTACAGAGATACTTTAAAACCAAGCTGTATCACCCCCTCACAAAAAAAAAAAAAAAAAAAAAAGTGAAGGAAATATTTAAAATCTCTTGAAACCAAACTGACCCTTTCAAAACTGTCAGGTAAAGTGGTCTCAAAATTCCTTAAGGCAAGCATAGTCATGAAACTTAGAAAAGCTTTGTAAAACTTTGCCAACTCAATTATGAAGGAAAATATTTTAATTTGATATGGGAATATCATAACTTTTTACATAACTTTCTTATTAATGTTTACAACTAATAATAAGAGTCCCAAAGAAGAAAAGCATAGGGTGAATATCCTTGGAAACCAACATAAGAAATTATTACTATTATCAAGAACGAGTTATTGGTTGCTACTGATCTCATTAAAACATTCAGTTCTCTGGATATCTGGAAATATTCTAAATCCAAATTCAATTTCAATGCTTTCTTCCAGTAACCCCTGAAGCAAAATGATTTTAGCTATTTCTTAAAAAGGATACAAATAGGAAGTGTTCAGAAAACCTGAGATGTAAAGAAAACTAAGGTATGAAATCATCATTACATCTATAAATGAGATCTATATTTTCTATATAAAAAACACAATAAACTTATCATGAAAAGGGAAATAAACTTTAAGAAAGTAAAAATTATTATGTTTCAAATCTAGATTAGGAATAAATTTTCAATCGAGTTAGTCTTTAAACTGTGTAGAAAGCCGTAACTCCTTAAAAACCCTAATATTTCCAACTTATCAAACTATCAATAATTAGCCAATGATAAAACATCAGCTTTCCCCAAGATTCCTGAAAAGAGACTAAAGAAGACTTTTGTTTAAAGTCTATATGTTCTCCAAGATGATAACTTACTGGACAGAACCTTCGTTTATACCTAACAACATAAACTTGAAAGCTTAAGCAAAGTCTATATGTTTTCCAAGATGATAACTTACTGGACAGAACCTTCATTTATAACTAACAACATAAACTTGAAAGCTTAACCCTGGATAGGTACGATGGGTCGTTCGCGACCCCGAGCGTCAAAAAAAAACAGGTTTTTCTCATGTGACTCACCCCCGTGACTGAATTTGTGGGTGATCGACCTGCAGGAGGTGTCTCCCCTACACGCTCTAGTAGTGTCCAGATGTGCATTGCTGTAGCTGTACTCCTTCCCCGATTTCTGAGACGCGTCGGGGTCGAGCGCGACCGAGTTTACCCTTCTAAGGTAGTTTGCATAATTATCAAAGTTATTACGTATTATGAAATTGTCGTAGAATGGTGCAACTTGTATAGGTTATCAGTTGTGGAAAGTCTTGGTGGATTGTTTGGCTACCATGTGCAGGATTTTTTTTTTAGTTAAAATGTCGTTCATCACCACGAGGACCATTTTACCGCGAGTGCCCCTTTTTCATTTTTTTTCATTTTTTTGCCAAGTCATTTCTCCGTAAGATATTGCCAAATAGTGTCGTAAAACTTTTGCTTGTTTAGTGTTGGAAAGTGTGTCTAGATGATCTGGCTACCCATGCATGACTTTGTTTTTGTCAGATACGACGTAGCTATTGGTATATTGGGTATTTAACTGCGGTTACCAATTTCTGTTTTTTTTCAATATTTGTAAAAATTACTACGTAGTAAGGAATTGCCGTATATTATTCATTTTTTTTTTCATGTTTATGTGTTAGAAAGTGTGCCTTGATGGTTGGGCTAACACGTGCATGTCTTTTTTTTTATCTGAGATGCCGTATATTAGAATGTCAGGCATTTTACCGCGAGTATCCCTTTTTCATTTTTTTAAATTTTTTTGCCAAGTCATTTTTCCGTAAGATATTGCGAAATAGTGTCGTAAAACTTTTGCTTTTTTAGTGTTGGAAAGTGTGTCTAGATGATCTGGCTACCCATGCGTGATTTTGTTTTTGTCAGATACGACGTAGTTATTGGTATATTGGGTATTTAACTGCGGTTGCCAATTTCTGTTTTTTTTCAATATTTGTAAAAATTTACTACGTAGTAAGGAATTGCCGTATATTATTGATTTTTTTTCATGTTTATGTGTTAGAAAGTGTGCCTTGATGGTTGGGCTAACACGTGCATGTCTTTTTTTTTATCTGAGATGCCGTATATTAGAATGTTGGGCGTTTTTCCGCGAGTGCCCCTTTTTATTTGTTTTGCATTTTTTTGCTTAGTAATGTTACCGTAAGGAATTGGCAAGTAGTGTCGCAAAACTTATATTTTTATAGTGTTGGAAAGTGTTTCTAGATGATCTGGCTACCCATGCCTATTTTTTTTTTAGCCAGATATGGCGTATATATAAGTATGTGTTCGATTTTCCTGTGATTGCCATTTTTTCGTTTTTTCCCATTTCTTTCAAAATTACTACGTACTAAGGAACTATCACAGAGTAATGATTCATTTATATGTTTATTTGTCGGAAAATGTGCCTTGATGGTTTGCCTAGCACGTGGCTGAAATTTTTTTTTTCTGAAATGCCGTATATTAGAATGGCCATTTTTCCACGAGTGCCCCTTTTTATTTGTTTTGCATTTTTTTGCTTAGTCATGTTACCGTAAGGAATTGGCAAGTAGTGTCGCAAAACTTATAATTTTATAGTGTTGGAAAGTGTTTCTAGATGATCTGGCTACCCATGCCTATCTTTTTTTTTTTTAGCCAGATATGGCGTATATATAGGTATGTGTTCGATTTTCCTGTGATTGCCATTTTTTCGTTTTTTCCCATTTCTTTCAAAATTACTACGTACTAAGGAACTATCACAGAGTAATGATTCATTTAGATGTTTATTTGTCGGAAAATGTGCCTTGATGGTTTGCCTAGCACGTGGCTGAATTTTTCTTTTCTGAAATGCCGTATATTAGAATGTTAGCCATTTTTCCGCGAGTGCCCCCTTTTATTTGTTTTGCATTTTTTCGCTTAGTCATGTTACCGTAAGGAATTGGCAAGTAGTGTCGCAAAACTTATATTTTTATAGTGTTGGAAAGTGTTTCTAGATGATCTGGCTACCCATGCCTATCTTTTTTTTAGCCAGATATGGCGTATATATAGGTATGTGTTCGATTTTCCGGTGATTGCCATTTTTTCGTTTTTTCCCAATTCTTTCAAAATTACTACATACTAAGGAACTATCACAGAGTAATGATTCCTCTAGATGTTTATTTGTCGGAAAATTTTGTTTACTTTTTTTTTGATTGAATATCATCAAATTTTTTTAGCTAAAATATTATATTGTTTTACATTTTTTTTTTTTTCGATTTTATTTCCCTTCAAAAAATTTTTTTTGGGTCTAAATTTCAATTTTATAGTCGTAAAATAATCGACAATTATCCAGCAACCCACCATACAATTTTTATGCATATCCAATAATAATTAGATTAGTAAATAACACCTTGAAATTGACATACCCTTCCTACATTTCAAGTGGCAGATTAGGGAGTCTGAGTCAGTGTGGTTGGCGGCCATTTTGTGGATATATCCGAAGCGTAAGCTGCCCTATCTATATATATTCTTGTTCCCTATAGAATTTGTGATATTTTGGTATATTTTTACCTGCATAAATATCATATTATATATTAAATATATGTATTTTTTTTACGAAATTTCTAAGTACTCAAAAAATTACCTTTAGATATGGCCCCTGATATAAATGTAATTTACAAAATAATGAAGATTTTTTTACATATTTCTATTTTAGGATAACATATGTTTATTCCCTAAAAAAATTAGCCACTTCCTAATTCATTTGGGTACCCAAAAAAATTCATGAAATTTTGACAAATTTTTTTGGCCAAAAAAAGTTACTCTTTTTTTCTCATTTCAGATCTTCACCTCCATGGGTCTGACTTCATCCAAAATACATCAAGATGTGTCCTAAACATTCAAGAATCAATTCCTAAAAGGATTTGTGTATATATGTATAAACTTTTTTTTTATGAATTTTTATGTCAGGTCTTTTTTTTTCTACTTAATTTTTTAAAATATTTATAATAAATAGTTTTTCTGCAGATGAGTAGTATTTATTTTTACAGTTGTTTTAAGCATTCATTGAAGTTTTTTTGGCAAAAGAAAAAAGGAGGTTACTGCAAAAACTGATTTTTCAAGAATTTTTTTTGGCGTCGGGGTCGTTCGCGTCCGAGTATACCCTTAAAGGGGTGTCCGAGGAGCGTACCTATCCAGGGTTAAGCAAAGTCTATATGTTCTCCAAGATGATAACTTACTGGACAGAACCTTCGTTTATAACTAACAACATAAGCTTGAAAGCTTAAGCGAAGTCTCCCATTGTCTGTTCAAACCAGTCAATTAACATAAGGTAAGAATTATGATTATTCAACATCATGAGCAAGGTTTCAAATGAAAAAAAGTAGGAAGAATTAAAGTAAATCGCTGCAGCTGAAACTTGGTTTTTCCTTTAAAATGCATCATCCAAGAAGTGAATTCAGAAAAAGCATGATAATCGTCATAGGTGCAAATGATGTGTTCTCATTAAAGGCGAGGCTGAATGACCAACAAATATTCAAAGAATAGGAATGCCTATGGAAAGTAAAGATAGAAACAAAATATTGCAATGAAAAGCAAAAGCACACGGTCAAAATCCCAGACTTGTCAAACAAATAATCACAGAATAGGAAGGCCCAATGGAAAGTAACGATAGAAACAAAACCTTATAATGTCAAAACCCTGGAATTAAGTAGCTTCCCAATCTATCAGCCTTAGTCCAATATCCACAGATACTACCAAGAGATACGGTACCAGAAAAATACAATGGACAATAAAATTTGCAGTATGAAACAGATCTTCACCCAGTAGGACCTCACCTAATTGAGAAACAGGTTATCAGCTGAACTTTAGGTCACAAAAATATATAAAGTTCAGATCAAATACCATGACTTGTAGTAATATATCATTTAAAAAACACACATTATACCATATAATCAAGAGTTTCTGTGTTATTTTAGTTAAAACAAGAAAAAAAATTTACCTAAAGATACCACAATGCTTGTTTGTAAAGAACAAGCCATTTAACATTAGTATTAAAATTTTTAGCTACCGGTAAATATGTTTACTGATTTATAGTAGTACAGTACTATGATCAAGTGTCTGTGTTACTTCAAATGCTACATAGAAATTTCAGCTATCAATTATACAGAAGTACAAATTCAGGTAGCATAAAAATGTTATACCATATGCGCTTAGAAGAATGACAAAAATACAAGAATTGTGGTCAAATCAAATTAGAATTATGTGACAAAACTGAAACTCATTTAAAATTTTTCTAGTCCTGATAAAATAAGATATCACTATCTTTTTATACCTTATATAAATACAAAAAAAAATTATAAGTAACATTTTCAATCGATGACTATACACTAGCGAGTGAAAGATTTAATACTGAGGCTTCTAGTAAATTTAGTATGACACAAGATAGCAAAAAACTGAGATGGTGATCACAGTTAATGAAGAGGTGATTCAGTGATACATCAAGTTGCAAATAAATTATTACTTAACTCTATGCTTTGTTCTATGTTGAAATTTTCAAATAAAAAAAACTGACAGTAGTGTTTATGACAGTTAAGAATTAATTAGTATAATGTAAAAAGAAAACTATATTGCACAGACAGAATCAAATTTTAAGAACTATAGAAAAATAATTTTGCTGTTGAATTCTAACAGCTAACTTCAACAGATTACTTAGGCAATATCAAGGTACTTGAAACCTAACTGTAACCAGATCTACACAGGAATTTTGAAAATGTCTATTTCTCCCCACACTTGAAACCATGGCAGGCATATTTGTTCAGGAAGTCTCAGATAAGTTTTCTTGAGATTAACGGACATCGCCATTATATCTGCCGTCGTTTAATCTTAAACGACCAAATGTTATCCTGAAAATAAAAACAATTATGAATAAATCCTCATACAATTTAGGACGAAAAAAAGATTCTTATATAGGCAAACTCTAACAAACAATAAAATTTCTGGGGCGGCCTGTGACGCCCGGTGAGAAAGGTCCTTCCTTATACCTTTCCTAATATAAATCTTCCAAATATACTAGAGAAAGATAAAAGCATGGAATGCAGAGGTTACAACCCTCGCGCGAACACCTTGTAGGTGTCGTGTATTAAACAAAGGCGTGTGTAAACCACTATTCACAGGTTGTCTTCCATTTAGATAATCCCTTCATCAATGGGGAGGGCCGTGACAGGCCCTAGATAACATGGTTGAACTCCCCAACGACACCTACCACGCGCGCCCTCTAGGACATCCTTCTGCAAGAACATATGGCTTGGCAAGGGAAAAGAGGGGTGGGGTCCGTATCAAATAACCGGGAAGGGTTTCACCGGGCGTCACAGGCCTCTTCCCAGAAATAGATTTTTCCTTCGTCAAAATCCCTTTTCTGGGGCGGCCTGTGACGGCCGGTGAGAATGTACCAGAGAATGCCTTCCAAGCCCAATAAATTAATAACATAATAAGGAGAAAACAAACACCATGTAAGGCAATAATATAATACTGTAAGTAAACATAAATCATAAACTAGCCATAGGCATAGGGGATGTAATGCTAAAATAATATGAGGACCAGGGATCACCTGAGTGTCCCGTCGTGAAAGGAATCAAACTTACACGTCTAAGCATATCTAAACTTTACAGGAATGGTAATTACAATAACAGTTAAATCATAACAATTAAACATGGCAAAATAACTTAGGGCTAACGAACCACCCAGGAGAGTGGCGACGTGGTGTGAGAGGTGGTCAGGAGGGAGGAGAGAAGAGATGGAATAAAGAAATAATCAGAGATTAATGGGGGGAGATAAGACTCCCCGCTGCAACCGTAGGGTATTTAAGGGCCTGTAAGTTCTTTAGATAGTGGCGTTTGAAAACCATAGGAGATTTCCAACCCGTGTATTTTTTAAGGTCATCAAAGTCCATGTTCTGGAAGTAATTGATAGAGGTAGCTATTGACCGTATATCATGAGCATGGGGAAATGATTCCGGGTTAGCATGTTTAATGAAGTAGAGGATTTGTTGTCTGATACCTTGAATGGTCAAAGTACCACCTTGTTCCCTGATAAATAAGGGGCCAGACGAGCGGGTGGCAGATCTAGCTAAAAAGGTCCTGAGAGTAGTGACTGGACACAGCGAAGGATCCTTGGGAAGAGAGATGATCTTCCAAGGGGACCACCTATTTTGCGGGTCCTCATTTTTTGCTAGGAAAGCTCTGTCTGGGGTAAGCAGTACTTCGCCTGTAGGGAGGAAATCTATGTTTTCCGGGTTACGTGAGAGCGCTGCTAGTTCTGAGATTCTAGCACCTGAGGCCATAGCTGATAGAAATAACGTCTTCCTAAGCAGAGTGATATAAGAGCAGGACTCGTTGTCAGTGTCCGACGCGAGTTTGAGGACATTGTTCAGAGACCAAGAGACTTTTTGTGGCCGATCCAACGGCCGAAGCCTAGCACATGCTTTTGGAATAGATGAGAAATAGGAATCAGCTAGATTAATGTTAAACCCAACCAGGAATATCTTCTTCAAAGCTGACTTGATGGTAGTTATAGTGCTAGCTGCCAAGCCCTTGTCAAAAAAGAACCTAAAGAACGAGATGGCTAAATTCGGAGTCATACGAGTGTGGTCTGAATTCTTTAGGAAACCTGCTAATTTCTTAACAGCCGAATCATATTGACGAATTGTCGAGTCCCTTTTGTCCGCTTCGATGAAGAGAACGTTTTCCGGGTCAATGTTTGCGTCTTTATGAGCTGCAAACTTCATGAAGTCCACAAAGTTAGGGTTTTGGCTATCCTTGAGGAATCTGACACAGTCTGTGTTTGAATTACTTGGGTTAGTTTGGGGAATGGAATCCGGAAGGGTCGGAGTTTCAGCTCGAGGAGGAGAGGAAACCAACTGCTCTTTGGCCAGTGAGGTGCTACTAAGGCCACTGTCCCCCGGAAGGAGCGTAGTTTGTGCAATACTTTCATTAGAAGATTCACTGGTGGAAATAGGTAAATCTTCCTCCAATGGTTCCAATCCAGGGTTAATGCGTCTATGGCATAAGCCTGAGGGTCCATGTTTGGTGTCACATAACAAGGAAGTTTGTGATTCATCTGAGTTGCGAATAGATCTACCTGAAGGCCCGGAACCAGCCTGAGTATCCACTGGAATGAAATTATGTCCAGAGACCATTCTGATTCCAGTGGTTTCGTCCTGGATAGTGAGTCCGCTATCACATTCTGGACTCCCGCTAGGTGGGTTGCTGACAGGAACCAGTTCTTTTCTGCTGCCAAGGTGAAGATAGTGACCAGGATCTGATTCAGGTTGGGCGACTTGGATCCTCCTCTGTTGATGCAGTGTACTACGGCTGTGCTGTCTGACACTACTCTGATGTGGGTCGACCTCGGAGGAGAGAGCCTCTTCAGGGTCAAGAACACTGCCATGGCTTCGAGAACATTGATGTGGAAGTGTTTCATGGCGGGTGACCAAGAGCCCTGAAACATCTGACGTTCGTAGTAACCCCCCCATCCACTCAGAGACGCGTCTGTATGAATTGTCACTTGTGGGGGTGGGAATTGAAGAGGAACCGATTTAGAAAGGTTCTTCGGTTCGGACCATGGCTGTAATCTCATTTTCAAGACAGAGGGGATTTTCGAGACCTTGTCTCTTAAAGGTACTGTGGCTCTCTTTCTCCAAACTCGATTGATGTCTTTGAGTTTGGCTTTCAATAGGCGATCTGTTACTGAGGCGAATTGAAGAAGGCCGAGGATTCTTTCTAAGGCTCTTCTGGACACCTGCCTGTGTTTTAGAAAATTCTTGACCTTGGAAGCTATTTCTCTTACCTTTTTGGGAGGTAGAACCAGCTTGTGCCGTGCAAGGTCCCACTGTATGCCTAACCATTCGAAGCGGTCTGATGGAAGTAGGCGGGATTTTTGGAGATTGACCCGAAATCCCAGGTTGGCGAGAAAACGAAGTACTTTCTTCGTAGCTCTGTTGCACTCCAGGGCTGACCGAGCCCAAATAAGCCAATCGTCCAGATAAGCAACGATCTGAATCCCTTGGTTCCTGAGTTGTTCTAGCACCGTCTCTCCCAGTTTCGTGAATATCCTGGGTGCAATGTTGAGGCCGAAGGGCATGACTTTGAATGCAAAGGCTTTCCTGCCTAGACGGAAACCTAGGTAAGGAGAGAAGTTTCGAGCTATTGGTACGTGATAATAGGCGTCGGTAAGATCGATAGAGGTGGTGACGGCCCCACGGGGAAGCAGGGTACGTACCTGAGAGATGGTCAACATCCGGAACTTGTCGCAGAGGATGTAAGAATTTAGCTTTGACAAGTCCAGGACCACTCTCAATGCCGACGAGCCTTTCTTCGGAACTGTGAACAGGCGGCCTTGGAACTTCAGCGATCGAACCCGTTTGATTGCTTTTTTCTGTAGTAACTCGGTGGTGTACTCTCTCAGAATGGATGTGGGTCTCTGGAAGAAGGTCACTGGTGGAGGAGGGGAACCTTGTGACCATTTCCACCCCAAGCCTTTGGAGACTATGCTGTGAGCCCACGGACTGAAGGTCCAACGGTCTCGAAAGTGGTAAAGTCTCCCCCCTACCGGAACTATATCATTGCGAGGGAGTGAATCTAGGTTCTTTCCCTCCTCGAGAACCCCTTGTCCTAGGTCCGCCTCGTTGACGGAACTGTCCTCTAGCCCTGTAGCTACCTCTCTGGTGTCCACGAAAGGGACCTGAGGGTCCGTAGCTAGGGTTGTATGCGGGTGAGGGCATCCAAACGGGGTTGGGTTGGGTACCTGGGGGAGCAGTGAGGTAGACCACCTGTTGAGGGTGTTTCGGCTGTAGAGGAGACGAAGCAGTGGGAGACTGTGAAGACGAGTGGGCAATCGACGATTGTTGGTAGTGACCTCGGCTCGTCTTGTAAGGGGCAAACCTCTGTTTCTTCCTGAAGAAGTTTTGTTTTTGACCTTCAACCCTCTTTTTGGCAGTGAGGCCCCACCTCACTTGCAAATTTTGATTTGCTCTCGCAGCGTCTTGTAGTACCTTGTTCACCTCCTCCTGAGGAAAAAGGTTCTTACCCCAGCAGGGGGAAGCTATCAGCCTATTCGGTTCATGCCTGATCGTGGCCTCAGAAAGAACGTGCTTCCTGCAACTAACCCGAGCCGAACAAAACTCGTGTAAGTCGATTTGGAAGGACAGAGACAGGTTCTTTGTGAATACCCGGAACATGGTCTCGGTCGGGTAAAGTGAGGTTAGGGACTCCACGGAGGTAATGGAGTGGAGAGACCTAGCCAACCTATTCCGTGCCTCAAACTCAGTCTTGAGAAGAATATCTGGTAATTTAGGAAGCTTCTCGGAGAACAGATTAGAGGCACAGTCTGGGTCTAACTTCCCTACTGTGAAAGTAGCGGGGGCATCATCCCAGATAGTAACGGTACTCGGAATGAGCATGGAGGTGGGATCGGTCTCTTTAAGAGCTGGCATGGCAGAACCTTCTTTGATAGCCTGAAAAGTAAGAGCTGCCACTTTATCTGTAATAGGCAAGGTAATACCTGGAGAAGCTGTAAATATGGTGTAGGCTCCTTTGTGTGGGGTGAGCTTGGAATTAGTGCAACCCCAGTCTGACAACGTCCTGGCCCAGAAAGATTGGGCCTGCTCTTTAGGGAATATTACCGTTTCCTTCGGTACCTTGTCTAACCTAACCAAGGCATGTTCTTTCAATCGGACGAAGCCGTTGAATGGGAATTCTAGTTCCGGAGGGTAAAATTCTAAGTCCTCTAGAGGACGGGTGCCTATGCCCTCTAGAGTTATGGCACCATCAATATATGGAGCATGTAAGGCAAACCTCCAAGGGTTGTTTTTCTCGAAGGGAGGTAACTTCGATGCGTCCGGGGCTGAAGGAGGGGGCATCTGAGTTCCGGAACGGATGAGACTTGCCACCATATCTTTGAGCTCCGTCATAGCTCCTCGGTCTGCCCTAGACTGTTGAAGATATTGTTGTATCTGCTCTTTCACAATATCCCTGACCATGGCGGCGGATAAAGGGGGCTCCCGAGCCTGATCCTCTAACGAAGCCCTGGACTTAGTAGACTTTGACTTCTTAGGAGTCACGGTTTTAGGTATAGCAATATGAACATCAGGATCCTTTGAGGGTCCCGGAACCGGTGACACTGATAATGGCAAAGCTGAAGGCTTAAAGGTACGTAGTGGCTTCACCTTGGGTCGTACAGGAATGGAGGGACCTAGAGGAGAAGCCGTAGGTTTATCAAAGCCGTGAAAGGAAGTAGTAGAGGAAGGAGTGTGGGGTGAAAGGGGGTCCACCAACTCAACACCACCTACCTGCTCATCCATGGGTTCCTCGTCCAGACCTAGGTAGGGCTCGGCCTCCGTCACTAAAACCTCTTCCTCAGTTAGAATGGTTTCTCTAATCACTTCAATTAACGGGGCCGCTGTCTCCGGTGGAACTGCTGCAGTAGTAGAGCCTGGGAATAGGCGAGAAGCCATGTCTCCATCAAGGAGATAGGGTGCGCCAGCAGGCGCATTCCTCCCAAACCCTGACACCCAAGGCCGGAGAGTAGCTCTCGCCTCCCTGAGAGATTCATCATCAGCCTGAAAGAGGAGAGAGGGAATTAATGATGAAGTCAAAACTGAAGTCAATATACAAAGAGCAATTAATTCTTCGCAAAGAATATTAACAGGGACACTAGAACCAACTTACCTCCTCGCTCAGGAGTAGGGCTGACAGCTCATAGCAGAGCATGCATGCCTCCGGAAACCATATCGTATAGGGGGCTTGTCCCGGTTCCCGAGAGAAGGATATGGCGCAATGGGCATGGGCCCGGCATAGATCATGGCCCATGGGATCAGTAAAGGCAGCGGAGCAGCCCCTGGCAGTGCAGCGGACTTTCTGTAAAAAGAAAGAAGACATAAGTCTGGATGTTCCTTGAGATTCTTGTCATTGACTTATGAATCAGAAACACTTAAATCTTAATTAATGTGTGAGTATGGTAGTACCTAACACCTTAATAAAATAAGAAATTATAATAGAAACCAGTAACCACATAGCATGAATCTCTAAACTTCATCGATATCACACTGTTAACTCCGGTTCTGGACTCCTGCTTGATCTCTGTTTTTACCGGAGGTCCGGTAGCAAAGGCCCGTCATCGTGATATCGTGACCGTCTCCGGTACGATAACATTATCCTCAATGAATGAGTTATCTCCAGTGAAGCCGGAGATACGATGAAAACGGGGGCCTTAACTGTGTAATTGTGATCAAACATGACAAAGGTTCGTGTGTAAAAGGCTTCAGCCGGAGTCCGAGTGCCGGATTTCACCGTTGCACTCCAAAAATCTGCTCCGGAACGATAACTAGTTCTCACCCAATGAGTATCCATTATAGCGGAGCATAACTCAAGGCGGAGCTAAGCATAACTCAAGGCGGAGCTAAGCATAACTCAAGGCGGAGCTAAGGGTGTCGGTATAAAACGACCCCAATTAATGACTCATACACTAACGTACCTAATAATAGTGTTAGCTATATTAACAGTAACCACATCAATAAATCGTTTATAATATTAAACGTACTATCATCAATTCTGATACTGAGAGGAGGCCTGAATAACCCGTGATCGTATAAAAACGGAGAACGGGAAATTCACCTCTCTTACTCAAAGAAAACGAGAGAAAGGATAACTCATACCTTTAGAACAGGAAACGAGCACTCTATGCTTTCGCTCTCAAGGTTACATATTAAAAATTAACATCACACAATAAATAAGAAAATTAATAAAATTGATTGCTTTTCTTAGTAATAGTAATAACGAAGAATAACGACAACGTAACAAAAAAACAAGGATATAGTCTAAAACGAACCCTCCAGGAGGGTACAAATTAACAGACTAAATCGCTAAGCTTTAAATCGTTACTAAGCTTTAAAACGCTATCTTAAATCGCTATTCTTCGTAGGTCCAAATTGGACTTGCAAGCAAATAAATACCATAGTAAAAATTAATAATAATTAATGATAACATAAAAGGCCATAAAACGTAAGTGATATAACCTATCTGACAGAGTACCAGATGGGCAAAAATAACTAGAAAATTTACCGAAGCGAACATACCCAAAATGGGTCACAGGCCTCTTCCCAGAAATAGATTTTTCCTTCGTCAAAATCCCTTTACACAAACTATTAGCGATAATACCAATAAAATTATTTAGTCTTTTATGCCTATTCTTTCATGAAAAACAATAGAAAAAGTACACACGCCTTCAATACATTCAAGTTTATAAAAATGTTTTAACATGTAATCTAAATGAATAATTTAGATTTTATATAAAAAATAGATTTGATTCCTGAGTTTGTTAAAAATAGTGTTCTTAGATGGAAACTAGCTTTAACAATTGGAAATTATGGTATCAACTGATATGCACCAAATTGTTTAGAAATTATAAGGAAAGTTTCAAGTACTTAAGGGAGCATCATTTAAAATATTAGAAAACTTAAAACTTTTTAATATGGAAGTAATTGATTTATTAACTCAATTAATTCACTATATTATATTGTTTTCAAACTAAATTAATATGAATTAGTAAAATGTTCAACTTACAAAAGATCTAAGTTATACAAATGTTAAATTTCAATATTTTACTGATTTGTTAACATAATTGCTATATACATAATAAAATATTTCAAATTTCAAAACTCTTAATTACTTGCAAGATTTTTTTACAAGGTAGATCTCATTTATGCACTTCAAATTATAAGAAAAGAAACCTTGAATAAATATAGGCCTTATGGCTTATATAGAATGGTTGTTCACTTACTATCAAAATTTCAAGAGAAACTTGTCTACAACCCTTATTTGCCTTACATCGTATATATAAAAGATAGCGGAATTACTGAAACCTAAAATAATGTACCTTTATCATAACAACTTTAAAAGAAATTTTTAATTATCACACAAACAATAATGTGTTTCTTAGTTCCTCAAAAAAATTCCTCTTCTGACAAATATTACTGATTTCCAACTACATTACTCTTAAACATAGTTTGCCAGTTATCACTCGATGAAATATTTTTAGAGATCACCAGGTAATTTTATAGGCGATATAGTCAAGCTCATGAACAAATCTTTTCAAGAAACTGCAAATATACCTTTAAAAGACTGATAAAATGAAAACGTAAAATTTTTACCATTATGGATGATTCTATTCTAATAATGCCTTATGTTTACTCTATTCCTTAAGGATGTTTTGAGTAGCTTATCTAGGAATTACAAGCTTGGTATGGTCTTATCAGTAAAACTGAACTAGAAATCATACTTACAAATCAGTACCATGATTACTGTTTGTAGGCAAACCTATGAATGATAATTTACTTTTTATATAAAAACATTTAATGTCATTAAGTTACTGAACAGGATGAGCCCGTGTAAAATTCAAATTACTGTGATTTACAATGTTTACCTTACACAATTTCATGTAACACACAGTACTGTATATTACAACTACCTACTCAGACCAAATACAGTAATAATTAGAGGGGCACTCAGCAAAACGCAGACCTCCGCTGTGGCAGCTTATTTCTCAACCTTTTGTTCCACCTTGACCTTTGACCTTAATAGGTAATTAACGTGGATTTTCATACACTCAAATATGAACCAAGTTTGAAATCTCTGCGACAACGATGTCCAAACTTATGGCTGATTGTGTGAATTGGACATTTTGCTTAAATGTGACCTTGACCTTTCAAAATTTAATAATTTACCACTATTTACATAACAGTTAAGCCCCTTAAGTTTCATTAATCTACAATTAAAATTGTGATAAGCGAGCTGTTCACAACAAACAAACACACAAAGAGGGGTAAAACATAACCTTCTTCCAACTTTGTTGATAGAGGTAACAAATCTCTAGTTATCAGACTTATTCTAAACATCTCCAATTTAATTTAAGCTATAGGGACCAGTCTTATGAAGTAATTTTCTTAAACACCTGCCACTGAAACTTCTTTAGAAAAATATGGTAACCTAAAGTAATTACCATTTTTATTTGACATTTCCTCCTTCTTTTATGACAATACATAAGTTTAAAGATGACTGACCCCAGATTAAAATGTTTGTACCTGACTGTAACAAAATGACTTCGCTAAAAGAAACATCTTGCAATGACTGAGAATCAGTTATACCTTGTTTTCAGAGAAAGCAGCGCTGCAAATTTGTCATTTAAAAGTTATCCTACAACTATATGGTACCTCCAATGTCACTCCTCATAAAATATCACTTGCATGAATACAAGAAGAAGTAGAACTCCATTCTATCCTGAACTTTTAAATTATTTCCTTTCTGCAAAAATAAGATCCATGTATGACGGAGGCATGGAACACTGTAAATTTCCCTAATAATTTATAAATTGAAGATTAAATAAATCCATACTTTTAAAACCTTAACTAGAGACTAAATAATCAATCTTTAAACCCGTTATATATTACAACTTGGTAACATTTGGTGTTGGGTTAAATTCTAACATTTATGTAAGAAGCCTCTTAAAAATACTTTGGTAAATTGATTGGCTAACGCTATTTTCCATTAAACCTGGATGTCTAAGTCTATTGACAAAAATAATTATACTTCAGTGCTGGAAGGACAATTGTAATATCAATCAAATACACCTTGTTGAAGTCATTAAGCAGCTGGACTCACCTCAGACATCAAACAAGGGGTCCCAGGTCAAATCAGTTTAGGAATAATTTTTGGGTGTATAAGAAGTGAAAACTTACAAATAATCAATTTTTTTTTTTTTGCTAAAGTTTCATGAATTTCAAGGCAATATTACAATTATTATTTATTAAACAAGTATCATACTACAGGTTTAAGAAATATGGTATTCTATGACCCTAATGCAGCGTTTAAAATCTATGACCAATGAAAGTATACTATCGAAGTTTACATTAGCTACTGCATCACTGATAAGACTTTTTGAGAATTTACCTTTTGAGGAATATTTGTATATCTAGAACAACCCAATAGTATAAAGACATAAAACTAATAATGTATAGTGATGACAAAATCTATATCTATCTCACCAAATATGTAATTACTGTATTTGAGAACACTTTCCCTTTAATGAGAAGTTCTGAATTACTGGACTTTTCAGGTAGCATATACTGTACACTATAATAAGCTACCTTTCATAGATATTTGATGCCTACAATGTAACCTAATTGAGTTGTAAACTTTAGAAAAAAAAAATAATGACAATTCTAACTTATCTTTAAACTGATGTCAGCTAAATATAACTGCCTCCATTCCTGTCATCCGCTTTTGATTTAGATATGAAAAGTTTACTCTTGTGTCATCAGCATTCCTTTAGCTTCCAACTCCTTCCTATATTATTAAGGGAATTTGGGTTACCCTGTAGAAAGTGTATTGTGAACAGGCTTCATCATTTAAACAATCCTGAAATAAAAAAAATGTTATTTTCATTAGTAAAATAAATTTTTGAATATACTTACCCGATGATCATGTAGCTGTCAACTCTGTTGCCCGACAGAAATCTACGGTCGGGATACGCCAGCGATCGCTATACAGGTGGGGGTGTACACAACAGCGCCATCTGTGAGTAGGTACTCAAGTACTTCTTGTCAACAAGAACTCAATTTTCTCCTCGGTCCACTGGTTCTCTATGGGGAGGAAGGGCGGGTCCTTAAATTCATGATCATCGGGTAAGTATATTCAAAAATTTATTTTACTAATGAAAATAACATTTTTCAATATTAATCTTACCCGATGATCATGTAGCTGATTCACACCCAGGGTGGTGGGTGGAGACCAACATACATGTTAACAAAGAAGCTAAGTATCCCGTATCTTATTTTAGCCGTTATTCAAAAATAACAAACATAAAATAAATAAGTACCTGGTAAGGAAGTCGACTTGAACCATTACTCTGCTTTTTTTAAGTACGTCTTCCTTACTGAGCCTAGCGATCCTCTTAGGATGCTGAGCGACTCCTAGGTGCTGAAGTATGAAGGGCTGCAACCCATACTAAAGGACCTCATCACAACCTCTAATCCAGGCGCTTCTCAAGAAAGAATTTGACCACCCGCCAAATCAACCAGGATGCGGAAGGGTTCTTAGCCTTCCGGACAACCCAGAAATATTTCAAGAGAAAGATTAAAAAGGTTCTGGAATTAGGGAATTGTAGTGGTGGAGCCCCCACCACTACTGCACTCGTTGCTACGAATGGTCCCAGAGTGTAGCAGTTCTCGTAAAGAGACTGGACATTCTTAAGATAAAAGACGCGAACACTGATTAGCTTTTCCAAAAGGTTGCGTCGAAAATATTTTGCAGAGATCTATTTTATTAAAAGGTCACGGAAGTTGTGACAGCTCTAACTTCGTGTGTCCTTACCTTCAGCCAAGCTTGGTCTTCCTCATTCAGAAGGGAATGAGCTTCTCGTATTAACAGTCTGAAAATAACAGGATAAAGAATTCTCTGACATAGGCAAAGATGAATTCTTAACTGAACACCATAAAGCTTCAGACGGGCCCCGTAAAGGTTTTTAAAATAGAACTTAAGAGCTCTTACAGGACATAATACTCTTTCTAGTTCATTTCCAACCATACGATAAGTTTGGAATAACGAACGATATTGGTCAAGGCCGAGAAGGCAGCTCGTGTTTGGCTAGAAAACCAAGATGTAAAACATGTAGCCGTTTCGGATGAAAATCCGATGTTCTTGCTGAAGGCATGAATCTCACTGACTCTTTTAGCTGTGGTTAAGCATATCAGGAAAAGAGTCTTAAAGGTGAGATCTTTCAGGGAGGCTGATTGAAGTGGTTCGAACCTGTCTAACATAAGGAATCTTAGAACCACGTCTAAATTCCAACCAGGTGTAACCAAACGACGCTCCTTCGTGGTCTCAAAAGACTTAAGGAGGTCCTGTAGATCTTTATGTTGGAAAGATCTAAGCCTCTGTGACGGAAGACTGATGCCAACATGCTTCTGTAACCCTTGAAAGTGGGAGCTGAAAGAGATCGCTCTTTCCTCAGATATAAGAGGAAGTCAGCTATATGAGTTACAGAGGTACTGGTCGAGGATACGGATACTGACTTGCACCAGTTTAGGAAGATTTCCCACTTCGATTGGTAGACTCTAAGGGTGGATGCTCTCCTTGCTCTAACAATCGCTCTGGTTGCCTCCTTCGAAAAACCTCTAGTTTTCAAGAGTCTTTCGATACTCTGAAGGCAGTGAGACGAAGAGCGTGGAGGCCTTGGAGTACCTTCTTACGCGTGGCAGACGTAGCAGGTCCACCCTTAGGGGAAGAGTTCTGGGAACGTCTACTAGCCATCGAAGTACCTCGGTAAGTTATTCTCTCGCGGGCCAGAGGGAAGCAACTAGTGTCAACTTTGTCCCATCGTGAGAGGCGAACTTCTGCAGTACCTTGTTGACAATCTAGAACGGAGGGAATGCATATAGATCTAGATGAGACTAATCTAGTAGAAAAGCATCTAAAAGAACCACTGCTGGGTCCGGGATAGGTGAGCAAAGTATTGAGAGCCTCTTGGACATCGAGGTTGCGAAGAGATCTATGGTTGGCTGGCCCCAGGTGACCCAAAGTCTCTTGCATACATCTCTGTGGAGGGTCCAATATGTTGGAATTATTGTCCCTTCCTACTGAGACAAACTGCTAAGACATTCAAGTTGCCTTGGAAGAAATTTGTTACTAGTGAAAAGTCTAGACCTGTTGAACAGGAGAGGAGGTCACTAGTGAACTCGCACCATGTCAGAGAGTAGGTCCCTCCTTGCTAGGAGATGAACATCAAAGCAGGGAGTTGTCCGTATTGACCTCCATTACTTTGTCTTGAAGGAGAGACCTGAAGCTTTTCCAGGTCAGACGTACTGCCAGAAGCTTCTTGCCGTTAAAATGCATTGTCCTTTGACTCGAGTTCCATAATCCCGAGCATTCCCTACCGTCTAAGGTCGCACCCCAGCCTACGTCCGATGCGTCTGAGAAGAGAACGTGGTTGGGGGTCTGAACAGTCAGGGGAAGACCCTATAAAAGGTTGAAAAAGTCCTTTCCTCAGGTTAGACCAGACTTATCTTCCGGAAACCGGGATCGAGACCGCTTCTAGCGTCTCGTCCTTTTCCAGTGAAGAGCTAGATGAAACCGAAGAGGACGGCGGTGAAGCCTTCCAAGTGACACCAATTGAACCACGGATGACAGTGTCCTAACCAGACTCATCCACAGCCTGACAGGGCCGTATTCCTTCTTCAGCATCTTCTGGATGGATAGCAGGGCTGGGGATTGATCTTCTTGTTCAGCCATGTCCTCATCAGAGGGTTCCTCATCCGAAACTGATGAGGAAACGGCAACGGAGTGGGCAACGTCTGACTCGCTGAATCCGGTCGCACTGGTGGATGCGTGACGGAGCCGGACACAAGATCATGGTACTGCTGCACAGTCTGTGAACTGTCAACCATGGGGAAGCGAGGAAGTACAGCGACAACCCGAAACTGTCTAGACTGTCTGGGTAGTACAGACAACCCCTTATCGGGTTGCTGAGGTTGCCGCACTGCGTCACAACAAGTCACCCTGCTGGTTGTTGAACGTCTTCCCAGTGAAACACTGAACGTCCACAACCACCTCCGAGAGTAGCTTAACGTCAACGTGCGACTGGCAACCCACACTGGGTCGCACCGGTGGAGGAACCATCTCAACTGGCGGACGTGAGTAGGATACCTCAGCGTCAACAGGGCGTACAACCAACCGGTAGGAAGGTCGTTGGCAAGAAGGTTCTTCTCCGTAAAAAATCCTCTATCAAGGACTAAGCTTGGACTGCATGTCTTGCAACAAAGCTCAAGGTCTATGGGAGCAGGTGTGGCAACAGACGGGGTTAGCGACTGAAGCGGAACCATATACCCTCCCTGGAAGCATGTTATGCTTAAATTAAAGTCCATAGGAGGCTAAGCAGCTTAAGGCTCCTCTCCAAATGACAGAGTCCTCAAGGGAATATCAGAAGGAGGGAGAACAGCACTTTCTCATCTACAGGAACCATATCCGAGAAAAGCTAGGTTCTCTCAGTGAGGGTTTCACTGGTGCAAAAGCAGCAGACCAGAAGGCAACGTTATGAAACTGCTTGACAGTCTGTGAACTGTCAAAAACTGAACTGTCAACCACAACAGGAGCGTGAGGACATACAGCCCTGGTGTATAAGTAGCAGACCAGAAGGCAACGTCATGTAACTGTTTGACAGTCTGTGAGATGGCAACAACCAAAGTTGTGTGGGGAAGCCTCAACTCCTGACTGACTAGTTAGCTGCGGGCGAGTGGCGGTAACCACAGTGTGTTGCGGAGGCTGACACACCGTGTCAAAACACGGCAGCTTGTGGTAGCTCACGCACGGCAACGGAGTGCTCTGTGTGTGGGAGTCATCATACATCTGGCAGGGTTGACTGTGTATGGGTGGAGGAGCTCTCACAACAAGAGTGTGAGAGCAGGAAGCCATGCCGGGCGCACAACCGTGGGAGGTGTAGGCCCACGGGTGCATCGTCAACCTTCTCCGCAGTCGGAGTGTGGGAGCTGGCAACAACAAAAGCAGAGTGCTGGAGCGTGGGAGGGGCTGCGGTGGGTTGCGGAGCATGCTGTATGGTATGCGGAGCATGCTGTATGGTATGCAGAGCATGCTGCATGGGTTGCGGAGAAAGCCGCATAGTGCTGGAACCCGGCAGCTCTACAGCACCTTCCCACTGCTGATGCGGAAGCTCACGCATGTTAACGGATGGAGCAGCAAGAACATGCGTCTGGCAGGGTGGACTGCGCATCGGAGGTGGAGCTCTCACAGGTGGTGTGGGGGAGCAGGCAGCCGCAGTATCTGCTGAGCGCACAACCTCGGCGGGTTGTAGGTTAACAGGTGAAGTGTTAACCTTCTCAGCATGATACTCCTGCATGAATGCCGCAAGCTGAGACTGCATAGTCTGCAGCATGGACCACTAGGGTCTATGAAAGACAACAACAAACGGAGCTACTGTCCGTTGTGACTGAGGGTCTAAAACAGCTGGTGCGGCAACAGACGGAGTTACTGCCTGTTGCGGTACCACCTTGCCTCTCTTGGGAGGTGTGCAGTCGTCGGATGACTGGAGCGAGTCCGAACTGACCCAGTGGCTACACCTAGGCCGTTGGACTTGCGCGGAAGGGACCGACTTGCACTTAAAAGCTGCAAGATTTGGTCCATGGTTTCTGCGAGAAACCTCTTCCGCAGACGAGGAATAAATGGGCTCTCTCGTCTTTGTGTGGGTGGGGTGATCACGTCGGCAACGTGTGTAGAAACACCCGAAACCACGGAGGGAAACGTCTGTTCGTATATCAAGCCTGTGGAACCCATAAGTCCTTCGACATTACTTCTCCCCTGGGCTTGGGAGCTTGTAAGAGGTATCGGACAAGGTGAACAACTGGCACGAACAAACGAACCCTCGAACGCAACACTGTAACACTTTGCGCATATCACTTTATCACTTTGATTTTCTGTTTGCACTTATTTCACTGAACTCGAAACTTTAAGTGATTTGTACCTGAAACACGCAATCCTATCCTTCATTAAAAGGTAGTAATTGCGAAAACAGTTTTACAATGTAACAGAAAAACATAATGAAAGATAAAGAATTCAGTGGCTGGAAAAGAGACTAAACACTAGATCAAATAAACTACGTTTAAAATCTCTCACCGCATAAAGCCTGGGAACAAGAATAAAACTCTAGAAACATTTTACCTTCTTCCCCTATAGCGACTAGGGAGAAGAGTAAAAAACGAGAACAACGTTACCCGCTTGAACGAAACGTTTATCCTCCTCTCTCTCCCTCCGTCTCTATCTCTCTCTCTCTCTCTCTCTAGACTTAGAACCTGAGAGAAGAGCCCAATTATATATCGTTAAAACATATTATTTGTTAAAGGAAAAAAACTGAAAGGTTTCCCAAATAAAAAGTTCCTTTATTAGAATTAAAACCATTTAAGCTAAGAAAGAATGAACGAAACGCTAGAATCGGTTTACTCTTACTGCAACGTGAAACCGTGAAATACTCTCTCTCTATCGTAACGATAGAGCGCATGTTGAACGTTCTGAACGTCAACAACTGCGGAGACAAAACTAAACGTTAGTTCATCTTTGAAAACAGTACGAGACTATCAAAGAAATTCTTCCAAAAACATTAAAATTAAAATAGCATAAATTCTTAACAGGAAATACGATATGACGGGCTCAATGTTAATTAACTTCGGTTCCAAGTAAGGACCGCCTACTATTAGGAAAGGTCGCATATAAACAAACATAAAAATTAATTTTTATAAGTTTATAATAAAAGGAAAGTTAATCGAAGAGGCCTATAAATGGCGGAGAGATATAAAATAAATCTATAACTTTGTTAAGCAAAATTACCAAAAACCTAAACACACTTCCGTCTAAGGGAAGGGTCGGTCATTAAAAGTGAAAGAGAGTCTATACTCTCTTCGATACCAAGACTTCCGTCTAAGGGAAGGGTCGGCCATTTAAAAGTGAAAGAGAGTCCATACTCTCTTCGTCACCATAATAAAATCTATCCAAAACGAGTTCAAGTTTTGAAATGAAGATAAAACCCCTGCATAGCGAAAGCTCAAAACTGGAATAGTGTACTTCACCAAAAAGTTGTGAAAACAAATCCAGTTAGGGACGGCGTATTAGTAGGTCTTGCCGGTGGCACGACAGAGGAAAAATTGAGTTCTTGTTGACAAGAAGTACTTGAGTACCTACTCACAGATGGCGCTGTTGTGTACACCCCCACCTGTATAGCGATCGCTGGCATATCCCGACCGTAGATTTCTGTCGGGCAACAGAGTTGACAGCTACATGATCATCGGGTAAGATTAATATTGAAAAATATCTTTACTCCAAACATTCTGCACTTTCAAGTCATAACATGACTCTTGATAATTAATTTGAGACATAAGTCACTTTTCAGGACTATCCATTAGAATTGGTACAGTATATTCAACATCATCTTTAGATATCAAGATAACAGCCACTTTTGAACCTAAAACTTGACCATGCAGGGATGGGCAGTAATCATGTATCTAAATTATGGGGAACTAAAATGGGACATCATAATAATAGTGCTAATAAAATGGGACATCATAATAATAGTGCTAAGTTAGGCTGGGAGAACATTGTAGTCTATTCCTTTGGAGGATAACAATCAAGATATATGAATAACTTATGTACATGTTATTTTTCATGGTTTATTGATCGTTAGATGTCAGAGGAGTAAAAATAAGTCAGTGTTATCCGTCCTCCTTGTTTCCTATCTAAACTTAATATCATTATATATCATATTTTAGCATAGCCTTTGATCAAACACACTTGATCCCCTCAAATACGGAATGTCTCTAAGGATGTTATGCAACCAATTGGAAAATTCCTAAAAGTCGAAGGTAATATAAAACCTACTAGATATTTGTCAACTTTAAAAGTAGGTTCTGTCACTCAAATTGAACCACATTTCCGATAAAAGCTTTGGGTGACCTACCCTAATAAATAAGTTCAGTCATCATCATCATCATCATCACCATCATTATAATCATTATTATTATCATTATCATTATTATTATTATTATTATTATTATTATTATTATTATTATTATTATTATTATTATAATTATTATTATTATTACTTGCCAAGCTACAAACCTTGTTAGAAAAGCAGGATGCTATAAGCCCAGGGGCCCCAACAAGGAAAATAGCTCAGTGAGGAAAGGAAACAAGGAAAAATAAAAAAATATTAAAATTAGAACAGTAACAACATTAAAATGTTATTTTCCTTAGTAAAATAAATTTTTGAATATACTTACCCGATGATCATGTAGCTGTCAACTCTGTTGCCCGACAGAAAAATCTAAGGTCGGGATACGCCAGCGATCGCTATACAGGTGGGGGTGTACACAACAGCGCCATCTGTCGAGTAGGTACTCAGGTACTTCTTGTCAACAAGAACTCAATTTTCTCCTCGGTCCACTGGTTCTCTATGGGGAGGAAGGGAGGGTCCTTAAATTCATGATCATCGGGTAAGTATATTCAAAAATTTATTTTACTAAGGAAAATAACATTTTTCAATATTAATCTTACCCGATGATCATGTAGCTGATTCACACCCAGGGGGGTGGGTGGAGACCAGCATACATGTTAACATTAGAAGCTAAGTATCCCGTATTTCATTTTAGCAGTTATTCAAAATAACAAACATAAAATAAATAAGTACCTGGTAAGGAAGTCGACTTGAACCATTACTCTGCCTTTTTAAGTACGTCTTCCTTACTGAGCCTAGCGATCCTCTTAGGATGCTGAGCGACTCCTAGGTGCTGAAGTATGAAGGGCTGCAACCCATACTAAAGGACCTCATCACAACCTCTAATCTAGGCACTTCTCAAGAAAGAATTTGACCACCCGCCAAATCAACCAGGATGCGGAAGGCTTCTTAGCCTTCCGTACAACCCAAAAAACAACAATAAAAGCATTTCAAGAGAAAGATTAAAAAAGGTTATGGGATTATGGGAATGTAGTGGTTGAGCCCTCACCTACTACTGCACTCGCTGCTACGAATGGTCCCAGGGTGTAGCAGTTCTCGTAAAGAGACTGGACATCTTTGAGGTAAAATGATGCGAACACTGACTTGCTTCTCCAATAGGTTGCATCCATAACACTCTGCAGAGAACGGTTCTGTTTGAAGGCCACTGAAGTAGCGACAGCCCTAACTTCATGTGTCCTTACCTTCAGCAAAGCAAGGTCTTCTTCCTTCAGATGAGAATGGGCCTCTCTAATCAAAAGCCTGATGTAATAAGAAACTGCGTTCTTAGACATCGGTAAAGCAGGTTTCTTGATAGAACACCATAAAGCTTCTGATTGTCCTCGCAATGGCTTTGTACGTCTTAAATAGTACTTAAGAGCTCTTACTGGGCAAAGTACTCTCTCTAGTTCGTTCCCCACCAAGTTGGACAGGCTTGGGATCTCGAACGACTTGGGCCAAGGACGAGAAGGAAGCTCGTTTTTAGCTAAAAAACCAAGCTGCAAGGAACATGTAGCCGTTTCAGATGTAAAACCTATGTTCCTGCTGAAGGCGTGAATCTCACTGACTCTTTTAGCTGTTGCTAAGCAAAGGAGGAAAAGAGTCTTTAATGTGAGATCCTTAAAAGAGGCTGATTGAAGCGGTTCGAACCTTGCTGACATCAGGAACCTTAAAACCACGTCTAGGTTCCAGCCTGGTGTGGTCAACCGACGCTCCTTTGAGGTCTCAAAAGACTTAAGGAGGTCCTGTAGATCTTTGTTGGTGGAAAGATCTAAGCCTCTGTGGCGGAAAACCGCTGCCAACATGCTTCTGTAACCTTTGATCGTAGGAGCTGATAGGGATCTTACATTCCTTAGATGTAAAAGGAAGTCAGCTATCTGCGTTACAGAGGTACTGGTTGAGGAAACTGCATTCGCCTTGCACCAGCTTCGGAAGACTTCCCATTTTGACTGATAGACCCTGAGAGTGGATGTCCTCCTTGCTCTGGCAATCGCTCTGGCTGCCTCCTTCGAAAAGCCTCTAGCTCTTGAGAGTCTTTCGATAGTCTGAAGGCAGTCAGACGAAGAGCGTGGAGGCTTGGGTGTACCTTCTTTACGTGCGGCTGACGCAGAAGGTCCACTCTTAGAGGAAGAGTCCTGGGAACGTCCACTAGCCATTGCAGTACCTCGGTGAACCATTCTCTCGCGGGCCAGAGGGGAGCAACCAACGTCAACCGTGTCCCTTCGTGAGAGGCGAACTTCTGTAGTACCCTGTTGACAATCTTGAACGGAGGGAACGCATACAGGTCTAGATGGGACCAATCCAGAAGAAAGGCATCCACGTGAACTGCTGCTGGGTCTGGAATCGGAGAACAATACATCGGGAGCCTCTTGGACATCGAGGTAGCGAATAGATCTATGGTGGGCTGACCCCACAGGGCCCATAGTCTGCTGCAAACATTCTTGTGAAGGGTCCACTCTGTGGGGATGACCTGACCCTTCCGGCTGAGGCGATCTGCCATGACATTCATGTCGCCCTGAATGAACCTCGTTACCAGCGAAATCTTTCGATCTTTTGACCAAGTGAGGAGGTCCCTTGCGATCTCGAACAACTTCCTCGAATGAGTCCCTCCTTGCTTGGAGATGTACGCCAAGGCTGTGGTGTTGTCGGAGTTCACCTCCACCACCTTGCTTAGATGGAGGGACTTGAAGTTTATCAAGGCCAGATGAACTGCCAATAGCTCCTTGCAGTTGATGTGAAGTGTTCTTTGCTCCTGATTCCACGTGCCCGAGCATTCCTGTCCGTCCAGTGTCGCACCCCAGCCCGTGTCCGATGCGTCCGAGAAGAGACGGTGGTCGGGGGTCTGAACAGCCAATGGTAGACCTTCCTTGAGAAGAATGCTGTTCTTCCACCACGTCAGTGTAGACCTCATCTCTTCGGAAATAGGCACAGAGACTGCCTCTAGCGTTATGTCCTTTCTCCAGTGAGCAGCTAGATGATACTGAAGGGGGCGGAGGTGGAGTCTCCCTAACTCGATGAACTGGGCCAGCGATGAAAGTGTCCCTGTTAGACTCATCCACTGCCTGACTGAACATCGGTTCCTTCTCAGCATGCTCTGGATGCATTCTAGGGCTTGACTGATCCTGGGGGCCGACGGAAAAGCCCGAAAAGCTCGACTCTGAATCTCCATACCTAGATAGACAATGGTTTGGGATGGGACGAGTTGGGACTTCTCTATATTGACCAGGAGACCCAATTCCTTGGTCATATCCATAGTCCATCTGAGATTCTCCAGACAGCGACGACTTGACGAAGCTCTTAAAAGCCAGTCGTCCAAATAGAGGGAGGCTCTGATGTCTGCCAAGTGAAGGAATTTGGCCACATTCCTCATCAGTTTGGTAAACACAAGAGGTGCCGTGCTTAGGCCAAAGCACAGGGCTTGGAACTGGTACACGACCTTTCCAAAGACGAACCTTAGGAAAGGTTGGGAGTCTGGATGGACGGGGACATGAAAGTATGCGTCTTTCAGGTCTAACGACACCATCCAGTCTTCCTTCCTGACCGCTGCTAGGACCGACTTCGTCGTCTCCATTGTGAACGTCTGCTTGGTGACAAAAGCATTGAGAGCACTGACGTCCAGCACCGGTCTCCAACCTCCTGTCTTCTTCGCTACCAGGAAGAGACGGTTGTAGAAGCCCGGGGATTGATGGTCCCGGACTATGACTACCGCTCCCTTTTGTAGCAAGAGCGACACCTCTTGATGCAAAGCTAGCCTCTTGTCCTTCTCCTTGTAGTTGGGAGAGAGGTTGATGGGAGAAGTTGCTAGAGGGGGACTGCGGCAGAACGGAATCCTGTACCCCTCCCTTAGCAACTTCACAGACTGAGCGTCTGCACCTCTGTTCTCCCAAGCTTGCCAGAAGTTCTTGAGCCTGGCTCCCACTGCTGTCTGGAGAGGTAGGCAGTCAGATTCTGCCTTTTGAGGACTTGGAACCCTTCTTCGATTTGCCACGATGACTGTCGGCACGGGTACCTCCTCTGCTGGAGGTTCTGCCACGAAAGGGCGGGATGAACCTAGACGCTGGTGTGTCCATCCTAGGTCTAGGCACGGAAGGTAAAGCTTTGGCCTTACGTGCGGAGGACGCCACCAGGTCATGGGTATCCTTCTGGATCAACGAGGCAGCCATCCCCTTGATCAGCTCTTCCGGAAAGAGACACTTGGAAAGGGGAGCAAACAACAACTCCGACTTCTGGCAAGGAGTGATCCCAGCCGACAAGGAGCAGCAAAGATGTTCTCTCTTCTTAAGCACTCCCGACACGTACGAAGCCGCAAGTTCACCGGACCCATCCCGAATGGCTTTGTCCATGCTAGACATGATAAGCATGGCAGAGTCCTTATCCGAAGGGGAAGTCTTTCTGCTTAACGCTCCCAAACACCAATCGAGGAAGTTGAAGATCTCAAAAGCACGAAAGACTCCCTTCAACAGATGATCCATGTCAGAAAAGGACCAGCAAATCTTAGATCGTCTCATAGCCAGCCTGCGGGGAGAGTCAACCAGACTTGAGAAGTCGCCCTGGGCAGAGGCAGGAACTCCCAAGCCGGGTTCCTCTCCCGTGGCATACCAGACGCTAGATTTGGAAGCAAGCTTGGAAGGCGGAAAGATGAAAACAGACTTTCCCAGCTGCTTCTTGGACTGCAACCACTCTCCCATAACCCTCAAAGCTCTCTTGGATGAGCGTGCGAGTACAAGTTTGGTGAAGGCAGGAGCTGCTGACTGCATGCCCAAAGCAAACTCGGAGGGAGGAGAGCGAGGGGTTGCAGACACAAACTGTTCCGGATACAAGTCCCTGAACAAGGCAAGGACTTTCCGAAAGTCTAAGGAGGGAGGCGTAGACTTGGGTTCTTCTAAGTCGGAGTGCGGATCGTCCAAATGCGCAGCTTCGTCGTCATCAGATACTCCATCATCCGAAAGCTGAGGAGGAAGTGGCAAAGGTGGAGCAGAAAGCTGAACGGCTGAATCCGGCAGCACGGGTGCATGCGTAGCTGCTGCGGATCCAACATCATGCCGCTGCTGGGCAGTCTGCGAGCTGGCAACAACAAAAGCAGAGTGCTGGTGAGTGGGAGGGACTGCCGTGGGTTGCGGAGCATGCCGTATGGGTTGCGGAGCATGCCGCATGGGTTGCGGAGCATGCCGCATTGTGTCAAAACACGGCAGCTCGACAGCACCTTCCCACTGCTGATGCGGTAGCTCACGCATGTCAACGGAGGGTGCAGCATGAACATGCGTCTGGCAGGGTGGACTGCGCATCGGTGGTGGAGCTCTCACAGGTGGAGTGTGGGAGCAGGCAGCCGCAGTATCTGCTGAGCGCACAACCGTGGCAGGTTGTAGGTTAACTGGTGCAGTGTCAACCTTCTCAGCACGATACTCCTGCATAAAGGAAGCAAGCTGAGACTGCATAGTCTGCAGCATGGACCACTTAGGATCTACCGTGGTTGGTGCGGCAACAGACGGAGTAGTTGCCTGCTGCGGAACCACTCTACCTCTCTTGGGAGGTGTGCAGTCTTCGGAAGACTGCGGCGAGTCCGAACTGACCCAGTGGCTACACCTGGGCCGTTGGACTCGCTCGGAAGGGACCTTACGCTTGAGAGGTCGTGAGACCTTGGTCCAACGTTTCTTCCTCGAAACTTCTTCCACAGACGAGGAATGATAGGGCTCATTCGTCTGTTTGTGGATGGGACGATCTCTGACAGATACGTCCGCAACCACTGAGGGTACATCCGTACGCTGATCAAGGCCTGCCGAACCCTTTGGTCCTTCGACATTGCTTCTCCCCTGGGCTTGGGAGCTTGCAAGAGGTCCCGGACTGGGAGGACGACTGGCACGAACAGATGTACCCTCATGCGCAACACTGACACTGACACTTTTCACTTCACTTGCACTCACTACACTTCCCACTGCACTTTGCGCTTTCAACTCTTTGACATCTGCCAAAAGTTGATTCCGGTCATTAGCTAATGACTCCACTCTGTCACCAAGAGCCTGAATGGCACGCATCATGTCCGCCATGGAGGGTTGAGCACTAGTAGCAGGGTCGGGAGTCACCACTACAGGGGAAGGAGTAGGTTGAGGGGCATGGGGAGAGGAAAAATCAAAAGAGCGAGAAGAACTCCTCCTGATCCTATCCTTCTCTAGCCTACGTGCATTCTTTAGGAATTCGTTAAAATCGAATTCCGAAAGCCCAGCGCATTCCTCACATCGATCTTCCAATTGACAGGATTTACCCCTACAATTGGAACAAACGGTGTGAGGATCTATGGAGGCCTTCGGAAGACGCCTAGAACAAGCCCTAACGCTACACTGCCTGTACTTAGGGACTTGAGAATGGTCAGACATCTTGAATTGTAGAAATAGTCAAGGGGGAATTCCAAAATCTAGCAAAGTTCATTAACAATTAATCCAAATCTAATCAAAAAGCTTGATAAGCTAATGATAAAGGTTCCTGAATAGCGAAGGCTAAAATCTAGAGCGAATACATCACCAAAATCGTGAAAAACAACTCCAGAAACAACAGCGTATCCAAGTAGGTCTTGCCGGTGGCACGACAGAGGAAAAATTGAGTTCTTGTTGACAAGAAGTACCTGAGTACCTACTCGACAGATGGCGCTGTTGTGTACACCCCCGCCTGTATAGCGATCGCTGGCGTATCCCGACCTTAGATTTTTCTGTCGGGCAACAGAGTTGACAGCTACATGATCATCGGGTAAGATTAATATTGAAAAATAAACATTTCCAAAATAAATTATAAAATCTTTAATAAAACAAGAGGAAGAGTATACCCTCAAGCAGGAGAACTCTAACCCAAGAGACAGTAGAAGACCATGGTACAGAGGCTATAGCCCAAGATTAGAGAACAAAGGTTTGATTTTGAAGTGTCCTTCTCCTAGAAAAGCTGCTTACCATATTTTAAGAATATCTTCTACCCTTACCAAGAGGAAAGTAGCCACTGAACAATTACAGTGCAGTAGTTAACCCCTTGGGTGAAGACGAATTGAACTACATTTCCTATAAAAGCACTGGATGATATACCCTTTGGATGACCAACCCTATTAAAGTCCGTAACAAACGTTTTATGAGGATTAGACATACCAATTTCCCTACAAATTCTTCGGTACATTGATAACTCAGTATATCGAAGGCAAATATGGATCAGATGATGGAATAAGGACCATATTGTTTACTACACTAAGTTGTACAAACACATCTGGTAAGTTGAACTAAAACTTTGAATATTATTAAATGGTAAAGTCTCTAAACCCAAATTAAAATTCATATTACTATATACGAGGGAAAAATATGGATTTAAGAGTGCAGTAGCTTAAATTTATGGGAAATTACAGCATTAAAACTGTATCCAAAAATTCAAAGTTTGTATTTTTCCTAACTTTACAAATTTGAGTCCTTTAAATCTAGGACTTAGGGAGGGTTGAGGAAGGAGATGGTAACATAAATCATTCAAGGTTTGTATAGTTAAGATAAAATAAAATCTACCTTAAAAATGTAATAAACCTTTGTCCTATACAGTAATAGGAGACTTATCCTTAGGAGGGAGGAAGTCCCTATAACTGGCTAACTTACTTTCTAGGGATATATCAACACTTCGGACCTCTACAGAAGCAAAAATTGTGAATCATGTCAAACTCCTAAAGACATGGGCATGAAGATGAGGTAGGTGTTGGGCTTGGTTATTGGCAGGAACTGATAGACGGTCAAGTAAGAATCTTGATCCGTTTGGAAGGATGTTGTCTGAATGAGAGTTCATTTATGAAAAATGGGTCTGCTTACATTTGGCCAAAGAAGTCCTTCTCTTCGTCTGGAAGGACGGGGGAGATAGTAAAAAACAAAACTTTTTCGTTGTTAGGGAAAGTTGCTCAATCATGTGGCTTCCTCCACCTTGTGTCCAATCCAGCAAAGAAAGGAGCAACTGCTTCACCACAAGGAGAGGGAAAAAAGGATGGATAGAAGGGCCAGTTGGTCTTACCTCTCATTCTAGACTTATACTGTGGCTGCTATATTAACACAAGATGTTTCCTGTACCGGAAAGGAGTTAGGTTTGCTACGAGGTCTGTTGTGTAACTACTCTCGAGCAAAGGATACAAGTAATTAGGGACCTGTTAATATACCCTCTTAGGTAGCCTAATTGTCCATTGTTACCCAAACTTTTGTGTATAAGAACTGCGACCCTGACAGGTTCTTCCTGGGAGCTGGAATAGATCATACATGATCTACTTCATGCACTTGAATCCGAGGCGATTCTTTCTTTTCCTCGCCTGCAAGAAAAGCAAATCTGAATGGCCCACAAAGCCAGAAAAAAAAAAAAAGTTTTCCAGGACCTTTCTTCTTATTCCTTCCATTACTGTATTAGGAGTTGCAGTGTCTGCCCAGGAAATGAAGAAAAGTTCTCCTGTGCCTGTTAGAAACTTCTTGTAGAGAAAAGATGCAGGACTTGAAGTCGTGAACAGCAGGGTTCTCGGTTCTTTTGAAATACAGTAGAAGAAATTATGCTGACAATACCTGAAATCTGTTATTTAAGCTACAGCACAGAAAAAAACATACCAAATATAGCCTAGTAAGAGAAGCCTTTCCTGCCAATGAAATATGAAATTTTTTAAAAATAATCTATATTTTCCTAACTATGCAAACCTGAGCCCTTTGATATGAGAATGATTCCAGCACAGCTGGAATTTGATAGTTAAAGCTTATAACAAGGCGTCGGCAGGAGCCGGTAGTTACTGCCCGGTGGCTGGGCACCCCTGCCCCTCCTAGCAGTACACTTAACGGTCACTTTGATGGCATCCGAGACTTTTGAGGAAGTTAAGGTAAAGGTTTCAGGTTTTCTTAGTTAAGAAAAATACAAATTATTTAAAAAATGATATTTTAATTATAAAATAAATTTTTGAATATACTTACCCGGTGAATATATAATAGCTGCTGCTCAGCGGCTCGACAGAAAACACACACAAAAACTTGCGAGCGATCGCTATGAAGGTTGCGGGTGTGCCCACCAGCGCCAACTATCGGCCAGATACCACACATGCATGTAAACAAGCCTTCAATTCTTCTCGTCCCGCTGCGTCTCTATTGGGGAGGAAGGGAGGGCCTTTAATTTATATATTCACCGGGTAAGTATATTCAAAAATTTATTTTATAATTAAAATATCATTTCTAAATATTTAACTTAGCCGGTGAATATATAATAGCTGATTCACACCCAAGGCGGTGGGTAGAGACCAAGTTAATTAAGTTTACAGTGTATATGCTTAGAGTTTTTGACAGTTATCAATATAACAAAACCCAAATATATAGGTACCTGGTAAGGAAGTTGACTTAGACGATTACTCTGCCTTGTAAGTCTGTCTTCCTCACGAAGCCCAGCGATCCTCTTAGGTTGCTGAAGAACTCCCAGGAGCTGAAGTATGAAGGGTTGCAACCCATACCAACAGGACCTCATCAAAACCCTAATCTGGGCGCTCTCAAGAAATGACTTTGACCACCCGCCAAATCAACCAGGATGCGAAAGGCTTCTTAGCCTTCCGTACAACCCAAAAAACAACATTAAAAAAAAACATTTCAAGAGACAGATTAAAAAGGATATTGGAATTAGGGAAGTGTAGTGGTAGAACCCTCACCCACTACTGCACTCGCTGCAACGAATGGACCCAGTGTGTAGCAGTCCTCGTAAAGAGTCTGGACATCTTTTAAGTAAAATGACGCGAACACTGACTTGCTTCTCCAAAAAGTCGCGTCCATGATACTTTGCAGAGATCTATTTTGCTTGAAGGCCACGGAGGTTGCTATAGCTCTAACTTCGTGCGTCTTAACCTTAAGCAAACATCGGTCTTTCTCATTCAAGTGGGAATGAGCTTCTCGTATTAAAAATCTGATAAAATATGACAAAGCATTCTTTGACATAGGCAATGATGGTTTCTTAACTGAGCACCATAACGCCTCAGATTTACCTCGTAATGACTTAGTACGAGCTAAATAGAACTTAAGAGCTCTAACAGGACATAATACTCTTTCCAGTTCGTTGCCTACGATCTCTGATAAGCAAGGAATATCAAAAGATTTAGGCCAAGGACGAGAAGGCAGTTCATTTTTGGCCAGGAAACCAAGTTGAAGAGAACAAGTGGCTTTTTCTGTAGAAAAGCCGATGTTCTTACTGAAGGCATGAAGTTCACTGACTTTTAGCCGAGGCCAAGCACACTAGGAAAAGTGTCTTGAGAGTGAGATCCTTCAGGGAGGCTGAATGTAATGGCTCAAACCTGTCTGACATGAGGAACCTTAGGACCACGTCTAAGTTCTATCCAGGAGTTGCCAAACGACGTTCCTTAGAGGTCTCAAAAGACTTAAGGAGATCTTATAGATCTTTATTGTTGGAAAGATCTAAGCCTCTATGCCGAAAGACCGAAGCCAACATGCTCCTGTAGCCCTTGATCGTGGTAGCTGAAAGGGAGCGAACCTTTCTCAGATATAAAAGAAAATCAGCGATTTGGGCTACAGAGGTACTGGACGAGGACACAGATGCTGACTTGCACCAGTCTCGAAAGACTTCCCACTTCGACTGGTATACTCTAATGGTAGAAGCTCTCCTCGCTCTTGCAATCGCACTGGCTGCCTCCTTCGAAAAGCCTCGAGCTCTAGAGAGTCTTTCGATAGTCTGAAGGCAGTCAGGCGAAGAGCGGGGAGGCTTTGGTGTACATTCTTTACGTGGGGCTGACGTAACAGATCTACCCTTAGAGGAAGACTTCTTGGAAAGTCTACCAGCCATCGAAGTACCTCGGTGAACCATTCTCTCGCGGGCCAGAGGGGAGCAACCAACGTCAACCTTGTCCCTTCGTGAGAGGCGAACTTCTGGAGTACCTTGTTGACAATCTTGAATGGTGGGAATGCATACAGGTCCAGATGAGACCAATGTAGTAGAAATGCGTCTATGTGTATTGCTGCTGGGTCTGGGACTGGAGAGCAATAGATTGGAAGTCTCTTGGTCATCGAGGTTGCAAAGAGGTCTATGGTGGGTTGACCCCAAGTCGCCCAAAGACTCTTGCACACGTCCTTGTGGAGGGTCCATTCCGTAGGAATTACCTGACCCCTCCGACTGAGGCAGTCTGCTAAGACGTTCAAGTCGCCCTGGATAAACCTCGTTAACAGGGAGATGCCTCGATCTCTTGACCAAATGAGCAGGTCCCTTGCGATCTCGTACAGCGTGAGGGAGTGGGTGCCTCCTTGCTTGGAAATGTATGCCAAGGCTGTGGTATTGTCGGAGTTGATCTCTACCACTTTGTTTCGAAGGAGACTCTCGAATTTCATCAAGGCCAAGTGGACTGCCAAAAGCTCCTTGCCGTTGATGTGCATGCTCCTCTGACTTGAGGTCCACAGACCTGAGCATTCCCGACCGTGCAGGGTCGCACCCCAACCCAAATCCGACGCGTCTGAGAATAGTACGTGGTTTGGGTTCTGAACTGCTAGGGAAAGTCCCTCTCTCAGACTGATATTGTCGTTCCACCAATTCAGGCATGCCTTTACTGGTTCGGAGACCGGGATTGAGACCGTCTCTAATGTTTTGTCCTTTTTCCAGTGAAAGGCTAGATGGAACTGGAGAGGTCGAAGGTGTAGCCTTCCTAGCGAGACAAACTCCTCCAGGGATGATAGAGTTCCTACTAGACTCATCCAATTCCTGACTGAGCACCGTTCTCTCTTCAACATCCGTTGGATTACGAGCAGGGCTTGCTCTATTCGGGTGGCAGACGGAAAAGCCCGAAAAACTGGACTGCGAATCTCCATCCCTAAATACAGTATAGTTTGGGATGGAATCAGCTGGGACTTTTCTAGGTTGACCAAAAGTCCCAATTCCTTGGTCAGATCCAATGTCCAATGAAGATCCTGCAGACAGCGATGACTGGACGAGGCTCTGAGAAGCCAGTCGTCCAGGTACAGGGAGGCTCGGATTCCCGATAAATGGAGGAATTTTGCTACATTCCTCATAAGTCGTAAACACGAGAGGAGCAGGACTTAGGCCAAAGCACAGGGCCCGAAACTGGTATACCACATTGTTGAAAACAAACCTCAGAAACGGTTGGGAATCTGGGTGTATGGGGATGTGGAAGTACGCGTCTCTTAGGTCGAGAGAGACCATCCAGTCTCCCTTTCTGACCGCTGCTAAGACTGATTTCGTGGTCTCCATGGTGAACTTTGTCTTCGTAACAAAGACGTTGAGTGCACTGACGTCTAGCACTGGTCTCCAACCTCCTGTCTTCTTCGGTACTAGGAAGAGACGGTTGTAAAACCCCGGTGATTGAAGGTCCGAGACTTTCACTACCACTCCCTTCTCTAGCAATAGAGACACTTCTAGGTTTAGGGCTTGTCTCTTTGACTCCTCTCGGTACCTGGGAGAGAGGTCGACGGGGGAAGTCGCTAGAGGAGGTTTGCGTACAAATGGAATTTTGTACCCCTCTCTGAGCAACCGAACAGATTGTTGGTCTGCGCCCCTCTTCTCCCAGGCCTGCCAGAAGCTCTTCAATCTGGCTCCTACTGCTGTCTGAGGCTGTGGGCAGTCAGACTCTGCCACGTGAGGACTTGGCTCCTCTCTTCTTTCCTCTCTTTCCCTCGGCACGAGTACTTCCCCTGCTGAGAGCTCTGCCACGAAAGGGCGGAATAAATCTGGACGCCGGAGTGTCGATCCTAGGTCTAGCAGAAAAGGATGTAGAAGGAGTCCCTTTGCGAGCAGAGGACGCCACCAAGTCATGGGTATCCTTCTGCACGAGTGAAGAAGCTATGTCCTTAACCAATTGTTGCGGGAACAAAAACTTTGATAAGGGAGCAAAGAGCAGTTCAGATCTCTGACAGGGAGTAACTCCTGCCGAAAGAAAAGAGCAAAGGGACTCTCGCTTCTTTAAGACTCCCGACGTAAAAGAGGAGGAAAGCTCATTGGAACCATCGCGGATGGCTTTATCCATATAGGACATAATCAGTAAGGAGACATCTCTATCAGCCGATGAAATTTTCCTACTTAAGGCTCCCAAAGACCAGTCAAGGAAGTTGAAAACTTCAAAGGCTCTGTATACGCCTTTCAGCAGATGGTCAAGGTCCGAGGAGGACCAACTAATCTTCGAGCGTCTCATGGCTAGGCGGCGGGGAGAGTCTACGAGGCTTGAGAAGTCACCCTGGGCAGAGGCAGGGACTCCCAAGCCGAGAACTTCTCCCGTGGCATACCAGACGCTCGATCTAGACGAAAGCTTTGACGGAGGGAAGGCAAAGGCCGTCTTCCCCAAACTCCTCTTGGTTTCCAACCAGTCGCCTAAAAGTCGTAAAGCTCTCTTGGAAGAGCGAGAGAGCACAAGCTTTGTAAAGGCTGGCATGTTAGCAGGTAAGCCTAGAGCAAACTCAGACGGTGGCGAACGAGGAGCAACAGCGACGAAGTGATCGGGAAAAAGCTCCTTGAAAATTAACATGACTTTCTTAAAGTCCATTGATGGAAGAACTGTTCTAGGTTCGTCTACATCCGAAGGATGATCATCATGATGAGGGTCAGCAACGTCCTCATCTGAAGGATCCTCATCTGACAACTGCTGAGTAACAAGCAAAGGGGTTGGCAATGCTTGACACGCAGAGTCCACACACACTGGTGTACTAGTAGCAGTCCAGGACGCTACGTCATGTAACTGCTTAACAGCCTGTGAACTGTCAACAACAACAGGAGCGGGAGGACGCTCGACGTCAACTCGAGACTGTTTTGACTGCCTAGACTGAGCAGTCAAAACAACTCTAGACTGCGGTGGTTGACGCTCAGCGTCAAAACAAGTCAACTCCGCTGGTTGGCGAACGTCCTGAACGTCAACAAGAGCATTAGGAAGTGGCCGAACGTCCAAATGCGGCTGAAAGTCAACACGTGACTGCATCGAGTGAGGCTCTACA
Source organism: Palaemon carinicauda (assembly GCF_036898095.1). Taxonomy (NCBI): domain Eukaryota; kingdom Metazoa; phylum Arthropoda; class Malacostraca; order Decapoda; family Palaemonidae; genus Palaemon; species Palaemon carinicauda. Next base: position 1,078,977 of record NC_090756.1, read on the forward strand.
AAGCGTGACTGACGTGACTTAGCTACACCAACGTCAACAGGACGAGCAAAGGCTCGTTTGGGCGGCTGAAGGCCAGGATCTCGATGAGATAAACGGCGAGGATCAACGTGAACCTTATCGGCAGAATAGTCTTCCATAAGGGAGGCGAGCTTAGACTGCATGTCTTGCAGTATAACCCATTTAGGATCAACGGGAATGGGTGCGGTAAACGACGGGGTTAACGTCTGAGACGGCACAACCTTGCCTACACCAAGACTCTCTGAGCCTGTGTAACGTTGTTGCTTAGGCGGCGAGCAGTCTTCCGATGACTGCAAAGGGTCAGAGCTGTCCCAATGACTACAGCCAGGACGCTGGACCTGTCCTGAAGGGACCGACTTTCGCTTCAGGGGCCTAGAAACCTTGCTCCACGGTTTCTTATGCGAAAAGCCTTCGGATGACGAGGAGAAAATGGGCTCTCTCGTCTTATGGTAGGGGCGATCTTGGTGAGACACGCCTGATACCATAGAGGGAACGTCTGTTCGCTGATCAAGGCCTCTCGAACCCATAAGTCGTACGACATTACTTCTCCCCTGGGCTTGGGAGCTTGCAAGAGGTCTCGGACTAGGTGAACGACAGGCACGAACAGACGAACCCTCGGTCGCCACACTGTTCACAACACTTTGCGCACTAATCACTTTCCCACTATTTTCCGCTGTGGCACTCTGACACTTAAGCTCTTTAACGTCAGCCATGAGTTGATTACGATCTGTTGCTAACGCTTCAACTCTTTCACCCAAGGCATGAATGGCACGTAACATGTCTTGCATTGATGGTTCCTGAGTGCCAGAAGGGGGGTTAGGCACAACCACTACAGGGGAAGGATTAGGATCAGGGGCATGTGGAGAGGAAAAATCTACTGACCTAGAGGAACTCCTCCTTACCCTATCTCTCTCTAGCTTACGAGAATACTTGTCGTATTCGAGCCAATCGAATTCCGAAAGGCCCAAGCATTCCTCACACCGATCTCCTAATTGACAGGTTTTACCCCGACAATTAGAACACACAGTATGTGGGTCGAGAGAGGCCTTTGGAAGACGCCTATTACATTCCCTAGCATTACACTTACGAAATCTAGGGGCTTGTGAAGCGTCAGCCATTTTGAATTAGTCAAAGAAAGTCCAAAAAACAATCCAAGTCATCAACAATTAAATCTGTCCAATAAAGAGTTCAAGAGTTTAAGTTGAGGAAAAACACCTGCACTGCGAAAGCTCAAACCAAAATGAAGTACTTCACCAAATATGTTGAGAAAACTCCAGGTTATACAGCGAGTATTGATACGTCTTGTCGTCAAGGTCGACAGAGAAGAATTGAAGGCTTGTTTACATGCATGTGTGGTATCTGGCCGATAGTTGGCGCTGGTGGGCACACCCGCAACCTTCATAGCGATCGCTCGCGAGTTTTTGTGTGTGTTTTCTGTCGAGCCGCTGAGCAGCAGCTATTATATATTCACCGGCTAAGTTAAATATTTAAAAATTTGTGATTCAATCCTACACGGATACAAAGCCTCATCCTTCAATAGGAGATTCATCCTTAGGTGGGAGGAGACTCATCCTTAGGTGAGAGGAGACTCATCCTTAGGTGAGAGCAGACTCATCCTTAGGTGAAAGCAGACTCATCCTTAGGTAGTAGGAAACTTATCCTTAGGTACTAGGAAACTCATCCTTGGGTGGAAGTGGATTCATCCTAAAGTGGGAAGAAAGCCCTATCATCAAAATGGCAGGCTAAAATCCCAGGATCGCTATGCTCAAACCTGATAAGGTAGGGAGAATAGCATCCTAGACACTTTGCGAACCAGGGTCAAAAGACCCAAGAGATTCACGGACCAGGCGACCAAGGCTGTTATAAAAGAAAATCTCTCTTTCTTTAACTAGAAAGTCTGTCCATTAAGGGCTATACAAATTAATGGGTTTGCCTGTCAAATCTATCGTTCCCCTCGTAAGGAAGATGTGTAATAGAAAGATATCCGTCCAGCTACATAGGATTCCAGCAGCTATACCCAAAGGGAGGGGAAGAAGAGAGAAAAAAGGGCCAGACACTCTCACTCCTAACCTAGACGTACATTGTAAGTTCTATCATAGACATGATACTTTTGTTCTTAAGCAGTAATTAAAACATATGTAAAGACTTGCGAGTGCATTCCTGCAAATAATTCACAGTAAAGGAGGCTTGACATTTCCATAATCCCGCGTCTAAAACTTGAGCCACTGTGAGATGTTTCGTAAAGGCTAGAGTAGCATCATGTCCTCCTGAGCGTGCACCTAATCTTGCTCTGATGTACTTGGGGGGTGTAGGGAGTGATGGTCTATCAATAGTCTCTCAAAGCCAAGAGGAGATTGTTTGTTTTGGTGACTTTATTTCCCCCTACTAGTGCTTATGAACAGATTCTGTAGCCTGTGCCTGGCATTCTTTGTTCTCTAAAGGTAGCACCTTAGCGCCTTTACAAGACACAAAAGTAACTCGTCCAATCATTGGTTACTTGGCTAAGCAATAAAATGTAAAGGATGAAAACCTGTTATCAAGGATAGATAGATTTTGAGTGTTGGCGACAAAATTAGGAACAAAACACGAACAGACATACCTCCAGTGCTCAGAATGAGAACAAATGTGAGCGAGTTCGTAGTTTGCCTAAATGCTTAGTCAAGATTAAAGTAACCAGAAAAAATCATTGTTAGTCAAGATCACTATTTGAGGCTAGCCTCAGTATCATTATTATTATTATTATTATTATTATTATTACTAGCTAGGTTACAACCCTAGTTGGAAAAGCAGAATGCTATAACCCCATGGGCTTCTCAAACAAGGAAAATAGTCCAGTGTAGAAAGGAAACAAGGAAATAGAAAAACTACAGAAGTAATGAACGATTAATGTAAAATATTTCAATAGCAGTAACAGCATTAACATAAATCTTTCATATATGACAAATTCGTATATAATTTGTATTTTTCCTAACCATACAAACCTTAGCTATTTAAATAGGGTATTACTTTCGGCGTAGCTGAAATGACGAGCCATAAAATTTTTAACGAGGGTTTACTACCAGGGAGGAGTAGCTAGCTAACCCTCCCCCCTCACACACCGGTGAACTAGTTCACTTTGCTTAGAAGTAGGACTTATCCCGGGGGACAGGGCTGGTGGGCAAGTTTGATTAAATAGCTAAGGTTTGTATGGTTGGGAAAAATACAAATTATCTACGAATTTGTCATTTGTTCGGTAACCGAAATACAAACCACGCTATTTAAATAGGGTGACTTAACCCTTAGGAAGGGTGGTAAGTCCCAGCCGTACTGGCTTTGGCTTTTTGCCCGGGGACTCAGTATCTCGCAAGTACCTTGCTCTGCAAGGATCGCGGCCTACGTAAGCTTGTGTGTGAAGGAATGAAGTGTGACTCATCCTAGGAAGTTGACCTGGAGTCCTTTAAATGGAATTCTAGGTTAGGACGTTCCCAATACCACCTCGTCAGGGTATGGGGGACGCGACAGTACTATCTTAATACTAGGAACACAAGGAAGCATGGTTTACCTGTAGTGGTTTGAGGTCAGCTGTGCAGAGAACCCAGGATGCTGCTTTACCCAAGAGAAGGGAGGATGAAGAAAAGAATAAGGGCCAGGCATACCTTTTCATTCATGCAGACTAAAACCGGGTAACAATGCCCTCAACCTTCTGCTACTTGTCCATTAAGGAGCCTGAGATTTAGACCAGCTGTTGTGCAGCCACCACAGGGCCGATAGAGAAAGTATCGAGCCTCCTGTGGGTCACGTCTTGCAGGTAGTGGGCTGTGAAGGTCGTTTGACGCTTCTAAACCCCAGCTTGTAGAACCTGCGTCACTGAGTAGTTTCTCTTGAACGCCAGGGACGTAGCGATGCCCCTGCCATCATGTGCTCAAGGGCGACGTGATGGAGGAGGGTCTGGATTCAGGGAATGGTGGATGACCCTGCGAATCCACGCTGAGATAGTATCCTTAGTGACCCTCCTCTTTGTCCTACCTGTGCTCACAAACAATGCTTGCACTCGAGGAAGAACTGCAGCTGTTCTTTTAAGATAGAGCCTCAGACTCCTTACTGGGCACAGTAGGAGATGGTCTGGGTCATCTGTTAGAGAACGGAGACTCGAAATTCGGAAGGAGTCGAACCGGGGGTCCGGCACTCCCGGATTTTGAGTCTTAGCTACAAACTCAGGGACGAACCTAAACGTTACCTCCCCCCATCCCCTTGAATAGGCGATGTCATACGAGAGACCATGAAGTTCGCTGACTCGCTTGGCCGAGGCCAAAGCAAGTAGGAACACCGTCTTCCAAGTCAGGTAGCGATCAGAAGCCTGGCGTAATGGTTCGAACGGAGGTCTCTTAAGAGCCCTGAGGACTCGAACCACATTCCATGGAGGAGGTCTCACTTCCGACTGAGGGCAGGTAAGTTCATAACTTCGTATGAGTAAAGAAAGTTCTAGCGAGGAGGAAACGTCCATTCCTTTTAGCCTGAAAGCAAGGCTTAAAGCTGAGCGATAGCCTTTCACTGCCGAGACAGAAAGGCGCATTTCTTCCCGCAAATACACAAGAAACTCCGCTATTGCTGGAATAGTGGCATTGAGGGGAGAGATACCCCTCCCACGACACCAACCACAGAAGACTCTCCACTTCGCCTGGTAGACTCCTGCGGATGACTTCCGCAGGTGTCGAGACATCCTGTCCGCAACTTGTTGCGAAAAGCCTCTCTCTGTGAGGAGATGCTGGATAGTCTCCAGGCGTGAAGCCGTAGCGATGCTACGGCTTTGTGGAAGATGTTGGCGTGTGGTTGCTTGAGTAGCTCGTGTTGAGGAGGGATTTCTCTCGGGAATTCCATCAGGAGCTGCAGAAGGTCCGGGAACCACTCTGCATGATGCCATAGCGGAGCTATTAAGGTCATTGACAGGTTGACCGATATTCTGGTCTTGTTGAGCACTCTTCTCATCAGACAAAACGGGGGAAAGGCGTAAACGTCGATGTTGTCCCACCGTTGTTGGAAGGCATCTTGCCAGAGTGCCTTAGGGTCCGGGACTGGGGAACAATACAGCGGGAGCTTGAAATTCAAGGCTGTCGCGAACAGATCCACCGTCGGGGAACCCCACAAAGTCAGGACTTTGTTGGCTACTAGAGGATCCAAAGACCACTCGGTACTCACTATCTGGGATGCTCTGCTCAGACTGTCGGCGAGCACATTCCTATTGCCTGGAATGAAGCGAGCCCATAGTGGAATTGAGTGGACTTCGGTCCATCTCAGTATCTCTACTGCAAGATGGGATAGCTGTTGTGAAAAGGTACCTCCCTGCTTGTTGATGTAAGCCACTACCGTGGTGTTGTCGCTCATCACCACCACGGAGTGACCCGCCAGGTACCGTTGGAACTGTTGAAGAGCCAGATAGACAGCCTTCATCTCTAGCAGGTTATGTGGAGGCACTTTTCTGATTCTGACCATGGGCCTAATTTCCTGTGGTTCAGAACGTGGGGCCCCCACCCTTCTTTTGAGGCGTCCGAGAACAGCATCAAATCCGGGGGGAGGACGAGAAGAGCCACTCCCTTTTGGAGGTTTTTGTTTGTCACCCACCATTGAAGGTCCGTCCGTTCCGCAGGACCCATAGGGACCAAAATGTCCGGGGAATCGTGACCTTGATTCCACCGAGACTTGAGCCGCCATTGCAGGGATCTCATCCTGAGGCGCCCATTTGGAACTAGACGGGCCAGAGAGGAAAGGTGACCGAGGAGACGTAACCACAATTGGGCTGGCAGTTCTTCTCGTCTTAGGAAAGGATCTGCGACTCTCCTCAGCCTTGCTATCCTGTCGTCTGATGGAAAGGCTTTGTGGAGGTTGGTGTCCAAGATCATGCCTAGATATACCAGTTGTTGAGAGATGGAAGCAGAGAAGACTTCTCAAGATTTACCATGATCCCTAGATCTTGGCAAAGTCCCAGAAGCTTGTCTCGGTGTCGAAGAAGGGTCAACTCCGAGTCTGAAAAGGATGCCGATCCTGTGTGCCCACGAAGAGATCAGGGTGAACACTCTGGTGAAAACCTGAGGTGCTGTGGAGAGACCGAAACACACCACCTTGAACTGGTAGATCTTGTTGTCTAGGCTGAATCTTAAGTACTTCCTTGAAGACGGATGGATTGCGATCTGGAAGTACGTGTCCTTCAGATCCAGTGTACACATGAAGTCTTGTGGTCTAACTGCAAGTCTGACCGTGTCTGCTGTCTCCATGCTGAACGGAGTTTGTTTGACAAACCTGTTCAGAGCTGAGAGGTCGATGACTGGTCTCCAGCCTCCAGACGCCTTCTTTACAAGAAAAAGTCGACTGAAGAAGCCTGGGGACTCATCGACGACCTCTTGGAGAGCATCCTTCTTTAACATGGTCTCGACTTCTGCCCGTAGGGCTAGCCCCTTTGCCGATCCCATGGCATAGGAGCTCAACGACACTGGATTCGCTGTCAGGGGAGGAAGAGATGTTATGAACGGGACGCGATATCCTTGACTGATTACAGAAACCATCCATGAATCGGCCCCGAGTTGCTGACACCTGATTGCGCAACTTTGTAGGCATCCCCCCACTGGTGGACATGCAGGGGGATTGCCAATCCTAGCGTTTGCGGCCTCGGCCGCTCCCCCTAGGATTCTTGCCTCTCCTGGAGGACTTCTTGCCTATCTTGTCTTTGACAGGAAAGGGCTGCTGTTTGGACACCGTTGTCTTCGCTGCTGCTGCCGGTTTCGTCGTCTTGGACTGGCGAGGTTGTTGTTGAGGTGCTGGAGGTTTGTAGGGCTTCGATGTGAGAGCCCTTTGGAGGAGAGAAACCTGATTGGATTTCCTCCACCTCTCAGGTGCCTGTTCCACATCCTTGGGCTCGAACAGGCTCTTTCCCATAAGGGAAGAGTGTCTGAGCTTGCTGACTTCAACGGTTGAGACCTTCGAATGGAACCTCTCTACCACCGCATCACGTCGTTTCAAGATCGAATTGGCCCACAAGTTCGAGACTTGGTGGGCCAGAAACTCAATGGTGCGGGTGCCCGAGAGGAGGAAGGTCTCCAGGGCCTTCCTAGTGCTTTCCTTGGACAGATCCTCGGATTGCAAAAGGATGCCCAGAGACCCCAACCAGACATCCAGCCACGAAGTAGCCTGCATGGCACACTTCGCAACTTTCTCCTGGTTTAGGATCTCTGTCGCCGAGAAAGTCACTTGCCGGCTAGAGAGTCTATCAAGAGGAACTCCCTTGGTAAGCTCTTCCACAGAGTGGTGCAATGGAAGAGCTAAACAAAATCCTCCATGAACTCAAAATACCTCCTCTGGTGGACACGAGGAGGCGGGAGAAGTTTGTTGCCAGCAGTGGAACGGCTGGAGGAGGCGAGCTCGGAGAGCTGGCCCTCAACCTTATCCCTGGCACTCTTAACCCCTTGGGACCAGGGCAGAGCTGCACTGGCCTTAGTGGTTTTCTGAGTGCCAAAAACTCGGTCCACGACCGTGTCCTTGCCCTCCCGAGGGGGAATCTCCGGGTCCGGAAACTTGTTGAGATTCCTCATCAGAGTCGAGATTCCTCATCAGAGTCGAGATTCCTCATCAGAGTCGAGATTCCTCATCAGAGTCAAGACTTGTCAGAAGGCATGCTCTGACTCTTGCTGCTCTCCCCCTGGAGAACTGGCAGCGAAGTCTCCCGTCCCCAAAAGCTCTTCTTGAGGGAACACGTGGACATTCTCCGCGGGTCTCGTTGGCTCTGGTCGAATCCTGGAAGACGACTTCGGGATGGTCTTCGAGTCCTTCGGTTCCCTCCTAGGAAGAATACAGGACTCCAGCAACGAAGTCTGAGGGCTCTTCTCCGCCCCAACACGGGACGATTCTCCTGCTCGAGGTGGGGTTGCTCCCATTGGTGCGGTGGGAGAAGGTCTCACCTCGGAAGACTCCCCTGAGGACGGAAAAACCTCGTCCACAGGGGATGGAGAAAACGTCTGCGGGGGGGAAGGTGCCTTCCTGACGGACTTCTTAGGAGCCAGCTTGACCCGAGGAGAAGTCACCATGACCTCTACTCCTCTCTTCCTCTTCGGTGGGGTCGGAGCTGCCCTTGGTTTGGGGCCCAAATCAGAGAAGGCAGGCTTAACAGCCTGGACGACAGCTCTGATAAGGGACTCAAACCATGGCTGCTTACTGATAGACGCAGTGTCAGAGACTCCTTCTGGAGGGAAGGGAATCGGGCGATCCTTCGGAGTAGAGACTACAACATGGCCTGCCTGGAAAGTGGAAAGAAAGGGAAGAAGATGGGTGCCTGGATCTATCTGAAGATCTCCCCTCCTCCTGCGAGTGCGCTGGTTTGCACTTGCGGGTGTGTGTGTGTGTGTGTGTGTGTGTGTGTGTGTGTGTGTGTGTGTGTGTGTGTGTGTGTGTGTGTGTGTGTGTAAGTGTGTGTGAAGACGACCTAGCTGCTCTCGTTCCTGACGACTCATTCGGTAGCTCGCGTTGCGAAACCCAGTGGGAATCGCGCTTGGGCTCACGCAAGGGAATAATCCCAGGTTCGCGCGCGGCCGAACGTACCAGCACGTGTGCGTGCATGCGGAGATGAAGGCGCGGGAGCGCGGGCGAGGGCGCGCGGGCGAGTGCGCGCAGGCGAGCAGGAGAATGACGGTGCGCAGGCGAGCGATGGCGCGCAGGGCGTGCAGGTGTGCGACTGCGCGCAGGTGATGGTGCGCGTGGGCGCGTAGGTGATCTACGGCGACCAGGCTCGTGGGCGCGATTGCGTGCTGGGGAGTGATGGCGCGCAGGAGATGGTGCGCGTGTGCGCGCAGGAGATCGATGCCGCGCAGGGGCGCGGTCTGGTGAAGACAGAGGGTGCGCAGAAGGATCAGCAAGTGTGAAAGCGCGAGGAGGAAACTGCTCGTGGACGCTCAGGATCTCGGAAGACTCTGGAAGGGCGCATGGTAGGGACTGGAACCTGTGCGAGCAAAGGTGACTGTACGCGATGGTGCGCAGGCGAGGGGTGACGGGTGGGCGAGTTCCGAGGGCGGGCAGGAGATCGCTGGCGAGAAGGCGAGGGGCGAGTCCTCTTTCCTGTGCTCAGATCCGGAGATCGAGGGCGCGCAGGCGAGCAATGGCGCACAGGTGCGCACTGGCGAGCAGAGGAGAGCGCTGGCGAGCTGGAGATTGTGGGTGCGCAGGAGATCGTGGGCGCGCGTGGCGCGTAACAGGATCAGGGTGTGTAGCTGTGCGTTGGCAAGTAGGAGATCGCTGGCATACAGGAGATCGCTGGCACGCAGGAGAGCGCTGGCGCGCAGGTGAGCGCTGACGAGCAGGAGATCGGTGAAAGCGCTGGCGTGTCAACTCTGCAGCAGGAGCTCGCTGGCGCGTTGTTCCTGGCATAGGCTGTCTCTGGGTCGTTGTCTCAGGAACATCAGGAACAGGCGAGCGCTTGCGCGCAATTGCGAGCGAGCGAGCGCGCAGGAGAGCGTAAGCGCACAGGGGATACCTGGCAGTTAAGGGACTTGCCCACATTGTGAGCAAGCCCCTTTTGCCCCGAAGGGACCGGTGCCCGTTTGAAAACGGGGTGCGTGGGTGCCCACAGCGCGTCAGCAGCCAGGAAAGGAGAAGGAAGGTCAGCAGGTCTGGCAGGCGGAGGAGATCGCGAACGATCTGCAGAGAGGTCTAGTGATACAGCTGCAACGGTCAAAGCACGGTGAAGAGGATCCTCTGTGGGGGACTGCGAAGGTGAGGAGCCGAAAAGGCGCCTCCTAACTCCCTCGTGGGGAGAAGGAAGGCCTCTACGGCGAAGAGGAAGACGAGCCTTGCGTCGGATACGTCCTCTGGGGGCATCAGGAACACCATCGTCAGTCCGAAGAGGAGTCTCTTGTTAGTGAACTCCCCCGAGGGGGAGAAACACCTGCAGGAGATACTGTTGGACTTGACCCCTCCCTCGAAGGATGTTCGGAGGGGGGAACCAAGCCTTCGGCAACATCAGCACCCAAGGCACAATTTTGACCCAACTCGCCGGAAGCCTCTGCCACAACAACGTCGACAATAGACAGAGGGTCAACCTCCGTTATCACCGGCGACTGTTTGACAGCTGCTCCCAACTGGATAAGGTCAAACAGGGCTTCCCTGGAGGGCGAACCCTTAAGCCCCAAAGAAGCCCAAAGCTGCAATAAATCATCATTAGCAACATTCATAGATACATAGCTGCCTCGCTATGGGAGGCAACTCCCTCTCCCGAACACCCGAGGTCGGTCAACACAAGTCCGGCCTACGCTACCACTCGACGGCCTCTCGGGAGAGACCGATCGAGTGGGAGCTTCGGAGGAGGTTCGGGCAACGGAAGAAAAGTCCTTGGAGATTTCCTTTTCAAGGAGATCCTTGAAGGAGAAAGATCCCGCTTGGACTTCTTCTTTCGGCGCCGGGAAAACCTCTCCCACTGGGAAGTAGACCACTCCCTACACTCACAACCAACTTTATCCTTATCACACTGTTGGCCCCTGCAGAACGGACACAAGGTGTGAGGGTCCGTCTCGACCGCCGACATATATGTCCCACAAGGGGGGTCTGGTAATCCGGGGCATTTCCGCATGATAAAGAGAGAGGCCAACTTCCAAACACACAACTGAAAGAAAAAGCAAAAAAGATTAAGGCTGTCAATACGCGAGGGTGAGAGCAGACACGTCTGTTCATCACCCGGGCCAGAAGCAAAGTGAACTAGTTCACCGGTGTGTGAGCGGGGAGGGGTAGCTAGCTACCCCTCCCCTACCCCCTCGCTAACTAGCGAGGGGGTAGTAAACCCTCGTTAAAAATTTAATGGCTCGTCATTTCAGCTACGCCGAAAGTAATACCTATTTAAATAGCATGATTTGTATTTCAGTTATGGAACAAATAAACTATAAAAACTTCAAAAAAACAAGAGGAAGAGAAATAAGATAGAATAGTGTACCCAAGTGTAACCTCAAGCAAGAGAACTCTAACCAAAGACAGTGGAAGATCATGGTACAGAAACTATGGCACTACCCAAGACTAAAGAACATTAGTTTGATTTTGGAGTGTCCTTCTCCAAGAAGAGCTGCTTACCATAGCTAAAAAAGTCTTTTCTACCCTTACCAAGAGGAAAGTAGCCACTGAAAAACTACAGTGCAGTAGTTAACCCCTTGAACAAAGAAGAATTGTTTGGTAATCTCAGATTCGCCTAGCCTAGCCACCAAAGTAGGTCGAGTTTGGTGTCTTGCTCAATCGGTACCAGAGCAAGAAAAGTATCTGTAACATGCGACCAGGCCAAGAGGAGAATCTGTGGTCTATAAGTAGTGTCTCCTTACACGCCATTGCAACAATCATAGGTGGAGACAACCACGAGGAACAAGCCTCTCTAACGAGGTCAAGTGGCCTAGTAACATTACCTTGATATCCACACCCAATAAAATTTGCTTATAATGCTTTAAGTTCTAAAGCCTCACTGGTCATGGTGCTGGATTGTAAGGAAGTAATTTTCATACATCCAAATGGTTTATGTTCATCATCCATACAATGAATGCTAAGCAATGCTTTTAAAATACTGTACTGTAATAATGTAATGCAAAGTATTTCTATGAGACGAAAATGGCTTTCCCTGATACCTTAAACTGTTAATCAGTAATAAAAGTACAGTAATAAAACTTGCATAAGCAAATGACACTCCAGAACTAATTGTCGCTCTCCCATTTTCTTCTTTCTTCCCACGTTATCCCAACATTAAGGGGTCGGTTGCCTATTGCGCCCTGTCCATTGTATTCTATCAAAGGAATCCTTTTCCACCAAACCTCTTCTCTCCATATCATCCTTCACCTTATCTCATCATCTAATTCTCTGCCTTCCTCTTGATCTTCCCACTCTAACAGGTTCCTCCCAAGCCCTCCACATTCCCTCCCCACCACAAGCTTACACCATATCAGTCGTGACACTCTTATCACCTCTGTAATCTTTACTTATTCTGTCATTCTTCTTATTCTATCTTTTTCCAATCTTTCAAGCAATGAATTTCCCACAATTTATCTTACCATTCTCATCTCTTTTCTCGCTACCTACCTCCACTTCTCCACGGCTGCTTTTATCCTATTCTCAACTTCGGCCTCACATCCTCCTTCCTGACTTGTCTAAATTGTTCTAACAGTTTTATAAACAAGCCTCTACTTTCATGTATGGCTATCCAGTCTCTATCTTCCTTGCTGCTCACCAGAACCTCAGTCTTACCAACATTTACCCTCAACCCACTTTTTTCCACATTCTCCTGCCACTCTCTAACTCTTCTCTTAAGTTATCCCCATTTTCAGTAATAATCACCAAGTCATCTGTACATAGCAACTCGGCTTTCTCCTGCTTTACAAATCCTTAATCTCAGTGTGAGACTAGGTTTTGGGGTTAGATGGGGCATAATATACTTGTGTAGCAAACATGACAAATTCGTAGATAATTTGTATTTTTCCTAACTATACAAACCTTAGCTATTTATTAGGGGTTATACTTTCGGCGGAGCTGAAATGACGAGCCATTAAAACTTAGCGAGGGTTAACTACCCACATCGTTAGTTAACTGGGGGTGGGGGTGGGGGTGGGGGGGTTAGCTTGCTACCACTACCGTTCACACACCTCTGATTTACCTCACTTTGCTTGGAGGTAGGACTTCAAGGGGGATAGGGCTGGCGGGCAAGTTTGTATAAATAGCTAAGGTTTGTATAGTTAGGAAAAATACAAATTATCTACGAATTTGTCATTTGTTCCATAACTGGAATAAAAACCACACTATTTATTAGGGGTGACTCACCCATTAGGAAGGGTGGACGTCCCTGCCAATCTGGTTTTTGGCTTTACCAGGGGGCTCCTTATCTATCTTAGTACTGTACTAAAAAATAAGGAATCCCTGCACTCGCTAAAACCTTGCTACACAAGGTGCGCGGCCTACGCAGGCTGTGTTGAGACATGCAGAAGTGTGACTGTCTAGGTAAAGTTATTCCGAGTCTATGTAGGAAAAACCTAATGTAACCAAGACTTTCACAATACCACATCACCAGGGTATGGGGATGCAACAGTATTAGCTTAACACTAGGTACACAAGGGAGCATGGTTTACCTGCAGTGGTTTGAGGTCAGCTTATCCAGAGAACCCAGGATGATGCTTTCCCCACGAGAGGGTAGGATGAAGAAAAGAATAAGAGCCAGTCAAATCTTTTCATTCACGCAGACTAAAACTGGGTAACAGTACCCTCAACCTTCTGCTACTTGTCCAATAAGGAGCTTGAGGTATACAACCAGCTGTTGTGCAGCCACCACTGGACCGATAGAGATTGTATCGAGTTCCTGTGGGTCACGTTTTGCAGGAGAAAGGTTGTGAAAGTGACCTGGAACATTCACATCCTTTCTTGTAAAACCTGCGTCACTGAGTAATCTGCTAAGAAGGACCAGGGGCATAGCTATGCCGCTGACATCATGAGTCGTCATGTTGAGATGATGTTTTGGTGATACTCCTCTAGCCTCTCCCAGTGGTGATGACAAAAGAAGGGACCAGGGTGGGCTGTTGCCGTTTTCTTAAGTTAGTCTCATTCCTTTCTCTGGGTATAGTAACAGATGATCTGGATTGTCCATTACCGAGTGGAGACTTGTGTAGGATCCGTCACCTCTGGAGACTGTGTCTGGCGACATACTCAGGGACAAAACTGAACATTGCCTTTTGCCCTTCTCATTAATGGGAGATGTGGAAAGAGAGACCATGAAGTTCGTTGACTCGTATGGTTGCTGTCAGTGTGTGTAGGAACATTGTCTTCTTAAATCAGGTGAAAATTTTTTGCCTGGTGAAGTGGAACATAAGGAGGTCTCTTTAGAGTTTGGAGAATTTGAACCATGTTCTGAGAGGAAGGTCTCAATTCTGACAGAAGAAAGGCAAGTTGTAAGTCCGTATGAGTTAGGAAAGGTCTATTGATGAGAGGATGTCCCTTCCTTTCAGTTTGAAGGTGAAGGATCAAGGTTGAGTGATCATCTTTACCTGTCAAAACTGAATAGGAGGTCTTTTCCTCTAATATATATACTCGAGGATTCCGCTATTGCTGGAATAGAGGTATCGAGTGGAGAGAGACATTTTCACATGACAACAACCACACAAGATGTTATACTGCCTGGTAGACTGATGCCGAGGAATTCCCCAGATATCTAGACAACCTTTTCGCAAAAGAGGTACTGGGTAGTCTCCAGGCTTACAATCATAGCAAAGCTATAGCTTGTGGTAGGTGTCAAAGAGGGTTGACTGTGATGTGCAAAAGGTTTGGAAACCGTTCTGCGTAATGCCCTAGCGGAGCTAGGAGAGTCCTTGAGAGGCTAACTGATGTTCTAGCCTTCTCGAGTGCCCTTCTCCAGACAAAACAGGGACGAGATGTAAACGTCATTGTTGTACCCACCGTTGTTGGCCTGTTTTTGCCAGAGAGCCTTGAGGTGTAGGGCAGGGGAGCAACGGCAGCCTGAGGTTCAGGAGCGTTGCGAACAGATACCTAGTTGGAAGACCCCATAAAGTCGGGACTTTGTTGGCTACAAGGCGATCCAAAGACCATTCGGTATACCTTATCTGAGATGCTGTGCACAGATTATTGGCGAGCACATTCCTTTAGTCTGGAATGAAGCCGGCTGATAGTGGCACCGAACGGACTTTGGCCCATCTTAGTGTTTATACTGTTGGATGGGAAGAGGCTAAGAGCAAGTTCCTTCTTGTTTGCCGATGTGAGCCTCTATGTGGTGTGTCGTATTGTCGCCCATCACGTCACTGAGTGGTCTGTTAGGAACCGATAAGGCTGCTGAAGGACCGGAAAGTTGGCCTTCATCTCTTAAGAGATTCAAGTGAAGGTACTTTCGGACTCTGTCCAAAGGGTTGAGGTCGTGTGGTGCAGCATTATGGTCCCTCCTCTCTTCTTTTGATGTGTTCTACACACAGCATCAAGTCTGAGGGCTATGGAAGGATGAGAAGGTTATACCGCTCTGTAGATTCTCGACTGACACCCATCTCTTGAGGTTTGTCCAAACTTCTGGTCCCATGGGGATCAGAATGTCTGAGGGATCAAGGGCCTGATTCCAGTCAGACTCAAGTCACTCTGGGATGGGAGTTCTTCTCGTTTTGAGAAAGTTTGCGGAGATTGGTGTCTAGAATCATTCTGGGAGGGAAGTAGAGAAGACTTCCGCAGGTTTACCTTGATCACTAGATCTTGGTAAAAAGACTTCAGAAGTTCCGGTGCTAATGCAAGGTTGCCACTAAGTCTGCTAGAATAGAATCAATCTGGCGAATGTTAATCAATGGTTAACGGTTGGGTGTGGTGGTTACTGCACAGTTGGAGAGCGCTCGCAAGTACTCCCCTGTCGGTAAGCCGTTGATGAGGGTTGTCGATCGTTTGCTGATCACTTTAGTGTGATGGCGAACGGCCAGTAGCGAGAAGTATGTTGTATACATTCTGATCTAGGGAACTACGGGCAGAGGTTGACTAGTAAGTCTGAGTCATGAACTGCTGGCAAATTACCAATGATCGGTGAATCGGCGGTCTGAGCCGAGGATGGTAACTGACAGGCAGATGAAGGCTGCCTGGTCAGTCAGCAAGTGAGTTGGTAATCCGGTTTGAGAGCCCTGAGAGACAGTAGAATGGTTTAATGATAGTCAGTTGGTGATGGTAAGCCATTGATGATCAGCGATCGATCGTGGACCAGTGATCAGTGAGCTAGAGATCAGCAAGCTGACTATGGTCCCTCCTGGTTGGTCAGAGATCAGCAAGCTGGCGATTGGCTGGTCAGAGATCAGCGAGCTGAGTTCAATGATCGAAGAAAGATGAGCTGCTTGATCAGCAAGCTGATGACTGGTTATTGACTAGCAGTCGGTGATTGGAACGCTAGCAATCGGAGATCGTTAGTCATTGGAGGGACTAGAGATCAATGATCAAGGTGAGCTAGCAATTGGCGATCTGGTGATCGGCGAGCTAGCAATCAGCAAACCGTGAACTAGCCATTAGTAAACAGTGATCTAGAGATCAGTCAGTTGATGCTTTCTTGTTTGCTGATGGTGGTCTGTCAAGGAAAAAGAAACTTCAGAAGAGACAGGGACCAAGGATTCCCCGTTTTGATTCCCCTTAGAAGATGGAATCTTCGGGATCTTGAATCCTTCCGTGAAGCCTCTTTCCTCTTTTCCCGGAGGCCATGTTATGCGTTTGCACGGAGAGGAATGGGGCAATGGTGACCTGTCCAAAAAGTTTTATTCCTTTTTTCTGCCTATTGCGCCAGTGTGCAGGAGAGTACTGATGCAATGGCACACAGGATGATGCTGGTGCTTAAGTTCTGCTGAAGCCCAGTTTCCGGTGAATACGCAGAAGAGCGCTAAGAGGCAAGCGCTGGTTCTTTCTGAAGAGTTGGCGCATTGGCAAACGCAAGTGAGCAGGAGGGTACTGGATACGAGAGTGCTGGCGCGCAGTAAGGCACTGTGTAGTTTTGTGCTGTCTCCCTAGAATGTGCCGAAGCGTGACTGGTTGCGCAAGGGTGGGTGCATTGGCGAGCGCACAGAAGACTGCTTGGCGCGCGCGGAGGACCATTGGGGCACGTGCAGAAAACCATTGGCGCACAGAAAACTAATGGCGCGCGCACGGAAAACCACTGGCGCGGAGGACAGTTGGAGCGTGCGCGGGCTTGTGGAAGACCATTGGCGCCCGCGGAAAACCGTTAGCACGCATGCGCGCAGAAGACCGTTGGCGCGCATGCGCGTGGAGGACCATTTGCGAGCGCGCAAGGAAGCAATGGTGCGCATGACAATGCTTGCAGGAGGGAGCTGGTGATCCTCAGAAGAGCCCAGGACCGAAGTCCAAGGACTAACTGTAGCGTAAGGTAGCGCTGGTAGGTCGGCAGGTCGGCTGGCAGGACGACTGGGATGAGCCCTTTGGAAGGGCAAACATCCACGATGAAGACCGTAAAAGGTCAACGGAAGAGTCCACAGTCCAAGAACTAACAGCGGCGTAAGGTTGCGTTGGTAGATCGGTAGGTCAGCTGGTAGGACGATCAGGAACTGGGATGTGTCCTTTGGAAGGGTGAGCATACACTGATGGGGACCGTAAAAGGTCTGCGGAAGAGTCCAGGACCCAAATACAAAGGACTACCAGCAGCGTAAGGTTGCGTTGGTATATCAGAAGGTCAGCTGGTAGGACGATTAGGAACTGGGATGTGCCCTTTGGAAAGGTGAACATCCACTGATGGCAACCGTGAAAGGTCCATAGAAGAGTCCACGGACTAAGTTGCAGCGCAAGGTTGCGCTGGTAGGTCTACTGCTAGGATGATCAGGAACTGATGAAGCCCATGAGGGCCGGTAGACCAGCAAGCTGGCCTTAGGAGGAGTCCAGGACTGAAGTCCACGGACTAAGTTGCAGCGAAAGGTTGCACTGGTAGGTCCGCTGGTAGGATGATCAGGACGCATTATTAATAGAGGACAACTTCACACACACTGTTGAAAAAGAGAAAGCAAAAACAGATTACAGTGAACCCTCATTTATCGCGGTAGATAGGTTCCAGACGCGGGCGCGATAGGTGAAAATCCGCGAAGTAGTGACATCATATTTACCTATTTATTTAACATGTATATTCGGACTTTTAAAACCTTCCCTTGTACGTAGTACTGTTAACAAACCACCCTTTAATGTACAGAACACTTAATGCATGTACTACAGCACCCTAAACTAAAACAGGCACAAATATTAAAGGCGATTTTATATCATGCGTTTCCTAAACACCTAAAAAGCACGATAAAAAATGGCAACCAATGTTTTGTTTACGTTCATCTCTGATCATAATGAAGAAACAAACTCATTTAGTGTACACATATATGTATAGGTTAGTTTTTGCATCGATTATATTGATTATACAGTACTGTATGTTGATTTTTTTATTACCAATGTTTTAGTTTACGTATTTTTCTTAGGACTTCCAAATGAAATGTTTTTCTTTATGACGCCGCCTGAAACGACGGCGTCATAAAGTACTGTACGCTCAGTAAACAACCACGCTCAGAACAAACAAGGCATTTAACGCGCATGATGATAGTGATAAATAATGATACAGTACATACAGTATTTACAGTAAAAGCATTTACAAAATATGTTACCTTACAAATATAATTTATACAGTATTGTACGTAGAAAAGCAGGAAAACAATTTACGAGAGAGAGAGAGAGAGAGAGAGAGAGAGAGAGAGAGAGAGAGAGAGAGAGAGAGAGAGAGAGATTGTTTTACGTACGTAAATGTAAATTTTAAACAAAAAAAATATGATAGGTTACAACATGTAGACTTTTAAAACCTTCCCTTTAACTTAATGCACACAGTACATACAGTACTAAACTATAAAACAGGCACAAATACAGTTTTAGAATGTACTGTACAGTAAGAATATTAAAGTAAAAAATAAAGATTGTTACTGTACTCACCACGAAAGAAGTTGAAGAAAAACTTGAATGATGATGGCGATGAATTTGCTGCACAGTAGAAATGATGATGATGAAGCTGATGATGTGTTCTACTGTGCAGCCAGGTAGTATTTTACGTCTCTTCAGACGGAGGTGTCTTTTCCTGGGACACCTCTTCAACTTCTTCCTGGGAAACTTCTTCAATTTCTTCCGAAGGCGTACTAGCAGGAGGAACTGGCTCTTTTTTGTGAGGCTGGAAGAACATTGTGATCGGAAGTTGTTGCCGCTGCTTCTTTTTTCGATCCAAGAGCATTTTGTAGGGAGTCATGTCTTCATCGATCTTGTTGCAGAATTGCATCGAGCGAACCATATCCTCGTCCCACTCTTGCAACATTTCTTTCAACTCCTTCGCATGGTTGCAGGCCTTGGCAAGCCGTTCTAATGTTAACCCCGTTTCTTCGACATTTTCTTGGGTCTCTGCCTGGGTATCACTCTCTTCTTCACTTGCCGATTTCGTCAGGTCTTCGAGGTCTGCGTCAGTTAGGGGCTGGGAATGGCAGTCCAACAACTCGTCGACGTCTTCAGTCGTCATGTCGCCAAACCCGTCACCTCCAATTATGGCAGCCAACTGCACAGATTTGCGTATTGCAGAGTGTTGGATTTCCGACGGAGTAAATCCCTTGTCGTCGTAAACAATATCGGGCCACAACTTCTTCCAGCTCGCATTCACGGTTGCAGGTTTCATCTCTTGAAGTGCCTTCTGAATATTCTGCAGGCACGTGGCTATGGTGTACTGCCGCCAGTACGCCTTCAAGTTAAAATCTTCATCCTCGTCATCTTGGGCAGCATCCACACACGCAACGAGGTCCGCCAAGGTGTTCTTCGTGTAGAGGGCCTTGAACGCCCTGATAACCCCCTGGTCCATCGGTTGAATTAATGACGTGGTGTTGGGTGGCAGGAACTCAACCTGAATGCCCTCATGCGACAGGTCAGTTGCGTGTCCACCAGCGTTATCCATAAGGAGAAGGATCTTGAATGGCAAGCCCTTCTCTAAGAGATATTTGCTGACTTGCGGGATAAAACACTGATGGAACCAGTTGGAGGTCAGCATCTTCGTAATCCATGCTTTTTGATTATGCATCCAGTACACGGGAAGGAGATTCTTATTTTTATTTTTCAAAGCGCGAGGATTTTTCGACTTATAAATAAGCCCCGGCTTTAGCAAAAATCCAGCAGCATTGCCACACATCACGAGGGTAACGCGATCCTTGAATGCTTTAAAGCCAGAGGCTTTGGCTTCCTCTTTGAACAGGAAAGTTCGCGACGGCATTCTCTTCCTAAACAAGCCGGTCTCATCCATATTAAAGACTTGTTCCGGCTTGTATCCACCTTCGGCGATAATATTCTTGAAAGTCTGGTTCACGTAAGTTTCAGCAGCGACAGTGTCAGCGGAAGCAGACTCCCCATGCAGGGAAACGCTTTTCAGGGCGAAGCGTTTCTGAAACTTCGCGAACCATCCTTTGCTGGCGGAAAAACGTTTCTGAGGCTGGGAATCAGTGGATGTCCCTGGTTGAGGATCATCTGCATCATCATCATCTTCAGCATGGTTGCCGTCGTCGTCTTTAGGTTCCTTTGCAGCAAAATTCTCATATAAGCTCAAAGCCTTTGTTTGGATGGTGTTCGTATCCAACGCTATGTTCTTCTTCCGGCAGTCGGCAATCCACACAGCTAAAGCACCTTCCATGCGTACGATCGTTTTATTACGCGTTGTAACGACTCGCTTCGCTGATCTGCTAAAGGTGATTGCAGCCGTCTTTCTAATGTTCGCCTCGTCCTTCTTGATATAGCGAACAGTAGATTCGTTGATGCCAAAATGGCGGCCAGCGGCCGCGTAACTTCTACCATCTTTTAACATGTCGAGAAGTGTAACCTTCTCAGCTATCGTCATCATCCTTCGGTGGCGTTTAGGCTCACTACCAGCCTTAAGAGAAGCAGAACGCTTGGGAGCCATTACAGTAGGATTTACAGTAACAAAAAGTTCAACTTAAAAAAGTCGCACACAGCACAGATTCACAAACTTAAGAACGTCTACTCAGCGATACGCGGTAACAGAGAGTGGACGATCCAGCCCCGCGAGAACCTAGATGCTGCGGGTAGGAGATGATGGCAAAACACCAATCACAGGCTAGATAACAAAACTTGCGTTCTGATTTGTCATCTATCAGCGCTTGAACCAATCACAACCCGTCTTACAGTACTATGATGCGTAGGTTACCAACTCATAGAAGATGCCCCGCGCATACCGAACGTACGTAGATTAAGTACATACCGTAATAATAATAAATAATGATAATACAGTACAGTACTGTAATAATAATAATAATGATAATAATAATAACAATAATAATTTTATTAACAACAACAACAATAATAATAATAATAACAATAATAATAATACAGCTTTACGTACGCTATTTTACGCTTTTGTTGTAGGATGTGTGTCTCTCTCTCTCTCTCTCTCTCTCTCTCTCTCTCTCTCTCTCTCTCTCTCTCTCTCTCTCTCTCTCTCTCGTACGCTTATTCGAAATGTGATTTTTGCAACAAAGAATATTATTGGATGCAGTACTACGTACGTATACATACAAAAGATTCATGGAAAAGAAGCACATCCATTACATTTGTAGTACAGTAGTAGCCAACAGCAGCCTTACACCATTCTAATATGGTATGACTGCATCTGATTTGCGTTTCATGTTCGATTTAATTTTACTACGTACTGTATACAGTACTGAATTATCGTATGATCTCATTCTCTTTTCGTGTTTTATTTCTTTCTGTGCTGAATTATATATCATATGTAATACAATGAACAATCAGTAAGAACAGATATTACTAATTACAGTATTAATGGAAATACAGGTAACAAAATATCGTATTTGGTTGTCTTCAGATTTCGCGGTATTTTCGAATTTTCCGGAAAATCCGCGATATGTATATATATATGGGTTATGGGAAAACCCCGCGAAGTGGTGAATCCGCGATTGTCGAACAGCGAAGTAGCGAGGGTTCATTGTAATGGCAGTCAAGTGAGGGTGAGAGCAGACACGTCTGTTCATCACCCGAGCCAAAAGCAAAGTGAAGTATTCACAGGTGTGTGAAGGGGGGGGAGGGGGGGGGTTTAGCAAGCTACCCCTCCCTACCCCCCAGCTAACTAGCGGTGGGGTAGTAAACCCTCGTTAAAATTCTAATGGATCGTCATTTCAGCTACGCCGAAGTAATAACCCATATTAAATAGCGTGGTTTGTATTTCAGTTACGGAACAAAGCCTGGTATGTATTTTAGTTATGGAACAAACAGTACAGTAGTTAACCCCTTGGGTGAAGAAGAATTATTTGGTAATCTCAGTGTTGTCAGGTGTATGAGGACAGAGGAGAATCTGTGTATGTGTAGGCAGAGGGAAAGTGAACCGTAACTAAAGAGAAGGATCTAATGTACTGTCTGGCCAGTCAACGGTAATATGTTATTTTTATTACTAAAATAAATTTTTGAATATACTTACCCGATGATCATGTAGCTGTCAACTCTGTTGCCCGACAGAAATCTACGGTCGGGATACGCCAGCGATCGCTATACAGGTGGGGGTGTACACAACAGCGCCATCTGTGGTCAGGTACTCCAGTACTTCTTGTCAACAAGACCTCAATTTTCTCCTCGGTCCACTGGTTCTCTATGGGGAGGAAGGGCGGATCATTTTAATCATGATCATCGGGTAAGTATATTCAAAAATTTATTTTAGTAATAAAAATAACATTTTTCAATATTAATCTTACCCGATGATCATGTAGCTGATTCACACCCAGGGTGGTGGGTGGAGACCAGTATACATGTTAACAAAGAAGCTAAGTATCCCGTATTTCATTTTTATTAGTTATTCAAAATAACAATAAAAATAAATAAGTACCTGGTAAGGAAGTCGACTTGAACCATTACTCTGCCTTTAATAAGTACGTCTTCCTTACTGAGCGTAGCGGTCCTCTTAGGATGCTGAACGACTCTTAGGTGGCTGAAGTATAAAGGGCTGCAACCCATACTAAAGGACCTCATCACAACCTCTAACCTCGGCGCTTCTCAAGAAAGAATTGACCACCCGCCAAATCAACAAGGATGCGGAAGGCTTCTTAGCCGACCGTACAACCCATAAAAAGTATTCAAGAGAAAGGTTAAAAAGGTTATGGAATTAAGGGAATGTAGTGGGTGAGCCCTCACCTACTACTGCACTCGCTGCTACGAATGGTCCCAGGGTGTAGCAGTTCTCGTAAAGAGACTGGACATCTTTGAGATAGAATGATGCGAACACTGACTTGCTTCTCCAATAGGTTGCATCCATAACACTCTGCAGAGAACGGTTCTGTTTGAAGGCCACTGAAGTAGCCACAGCTCTCACTTCATGTGTCCTTACCTTCAGCAAAGCAAGGTCTTTTTCCTTCAGATGAGAATGTGCTTCCCTAATCAGAAGCCTGATGTAGTAAGAAACTGAGTTCTTAGACATTGGAAGAGAAGGCTTCTTGATAGCACACCATAAGGCTTCTGATTGTCCTCGTAAAGGTTTTGACCTTTTTAGATAGTACCTAAGAGCTCTAACTGGGCAAAGTACTCTCTCCAGTTCGTTCCCCACCAAGTTGGACAGGCTTGGGATCTCGAACGACTTAGGCCAAGGACGTGAAGGAAGCTCGTTTTTAGCAAAAAACCGAGCTGCAAGGAACATGTAGCCGTTTCAGATGTGAAAACTATGTTCCTGCTGAAGGCGTGGATCTCACTTACTCTTTTAGCTGTTGCCAAGCACACGAGGAAAAGAGTTTTTAATGTGAGGTCCTTAAAAGAGGCTGATTGGAGAGGTTCAAATCTTGATGACCTAAGGAACCTTAGGACCACGTCTAGATTCCAGCCTGGAGTGGACAACCGACGTTCCTTTGAGGTCTCAAAAGACCTAAGGAGGTCCTGTAGATCTTTGTTGGTGGAAAGATCCAAGCCTCTGTGGCGGAAAACCGCTGCCAACATACTTCTGTAACCCTTGATCGTAGGAGCTGAAAGGGATCTTACGTTCCTTAGATGTAACAGGAAGTCAGCAATCTGGGTTACAGTGGTACTGGTTGAGGAAACTGCATTGGCCTTGCACCAGCTTCGGAAGACTTCCCATTTAGACTGATAGACTCTGAGAGTGGATGTCCTCCTTGCTCTGGCAATCGCTCTGGCTGCCTCCTTCGAAAAGCCTCTAGCTCTTGAGAGTCTTTCGATAGTCTGAAGGCAGTCAGACGAAGAGCGTGGAGGTTTGGGTGTACCTTCTTTACGTGAGGTTGACGTAGAAGGTCCACTCTTAGAGGAAGAATCCTGGGAATGTCGACCAGCCATTGCAGTACCTCTGTGAACCATTCTCTCGCGGGCCAGAGGGGAGCAACCAACGTCAGCCGTGTCCCTTTGTGAGAGGCGAACTTCTGAAGTACCCTGTTGACAATCTTGAACGGCGGGAATGCATACAGGTCGAGATGGGACCAATCCAGCAGAAAAGCATCCACGTGAACTGCTGCTGGGTCTGGAATCGGAGAACAATACAACGGGAGCCTCTAGGTCATCGAGGAAGCGAACAGATCTATGGTTGGCTGACCCCACAGGCCCCAAAGTCTGCTGTAAACATTCTTGTGAAGGGTCCACTCTGTGGGGATGACCTGACCCTTCCGGCTGAGGCGATCTGCCATGACATTCATATCGCCCTGAATGAACCTCGTTCCCAGCGTGAGCTTTCGATCTTTTGACCAGATGAGGAGGTCCCTTGCGATCTAGAACAACTTCCTCGAATGAGTCCCTCCCTGCTTGGAGATGTAAGCCAAGGCTGTGGTGTTGTCGGAGTCCACCTCCACCACCTTGTTTAGCTGGAGGGACTTGATGTTTATCAAGGCCAGATGAACCGCCAACAACTCCTTGCAATTGATGTGAAGTGTCCTTTGCTCCTGATTCCATGTTCCCGAGCATTCCTGTCCGTCCAATGTCGCACCCCAGCCCGTGTCTGATGCGTCCGAGAAGAGACGGCGGTCGGGGTTCTGAACAGCCAAAGGTAGACCTTCCTTGAGAAGAAAGCTGTTCTTCCACCACGTTAGAGTAGACCTCATCTCTTCGGAAACAGGAACTGAGACCGTCTCTAGCGTCATGTCCTTTATCCAGTGAGCAGCTAGATGATACTGAAGGGGGCGGAGGTGGAGTCTCCCTAACTTGATGAACAGGGCCAGCGATGAAAGTGTCCCTGTTAGACTCATCCACTGCCTGACTGAGCATCGATTCCTTCTCAGCATGCTCTGGATGCATTCTAGGGCTTGGTTGATCCTTGGGGCCGACGGAAAAGCCCGAAAAAACTCGACTCTGAATCTCCATACCCAGGTAGACAAAGGTCTGGGATGGGACGAGCTGGGACTTCTCTAAATTGACCAGGAGGCCCAGTTCCTTGGTCAGATCCATAGTCCATCTGAGATTCTCCAGACAGCGACGACTTGTGGGAGCTCTTAAAAGCCAGTCGTCTGATGGAGCCGGACACAAGATCATGGTACTGCTGCACAGTCTGTGAACTGTCAACCATGGGGAAGCGAGGAAGTACAGCGACAACCCGAAACTGTCTAGACTGTCTGGGTAGTACAGACAACTCTTTATCGGGTTGCTGAGGTTGCCGCACCGCGTCACAACAAGTCACCTCTGCTGGTTGTTGAACGTCTTCCCAGTGACACACTGACTCCGTAAAAAGAAATCCTCTATCAAGGACTAAGCTTGGACTGCATGTCTTGCAACAAAGCTCAAGGTCTATGGGAGCAGGTGTGGCAACAGACGGGGTTAGCGACTGAAGCGGAACCATTTACCCTCCCTGGAAGCATGTTATGCTTAAATAAAAGTCCATAGGAGGCTAAGCAGCTTAAGGCTCCTCTCCAAATGACAGAGTCCTCAAGGGAATATCAGAAGGAGGGAGAACAGCACTTTCTCATCTACAGGAACCATATCCGAGAAAAGCTAAGTTCTCTCAGTGAGGGTAAGCCTCAACTCCTGCCTGACTAGTTTGCTGCTGGCGAGTGGCGGTAACCACAGTGTGTTGCGGAGGCTGACACACCGTGTCAAAACACGGCAGCTTGTGATAGCTCCCGCACGGCAACGGAGTGCTCTGTGTGTGGGAGTCATCAAACATCTGGCAGGGTTGACTGTGCATGGGTGGAGGAGCTCTCACAACAAGAGTGTGAGAGCATGAAGCCATGCCGGGCGCACAACCGTAGGAGGTGTGGGAGGGGCTGCGGTGGGTTGAGGAGCATGCGGTATGGTATGCAGAGCATGCTGTAAGGTATGCAGAGCATGCTGTAAGGTATGCAGAGCATGCTGTAAGGTATGCAGAGCATGCTGTAAGGTATGCAGAGCATGCTGTAAGGAATGCAGAGCATGCTGTAAGGTATGCAGAGCATGCGGTATGGTATGCAGAGCATGAGGTAAGGCATGCGGCTCATGCTGCATGGTATGCGGCTCATGCTGCATGGTATGCGGCTCATGCTGCATGGTATGCGGCTCATGCTGCATGGTATGCGGCTCATGCTGCATGGCATGCGGCTCATGCTGCATGGCATGCGGCTCATGCTGGTGTGGGAGCAGGCAGCCGCAGTATCTGCTGAGCGCACAACCTCGGCGGGTTGTAGGTAAACAGGCTGCATTGTCAACCTTCCAGCATGATACTCCTGTATGAAGGAGCAAGCTGAGACTGTAAAGTCTGCAGCATGGACCACTAGGGTCTATGAAAGACAACAACAAACGGGCTACTGTCCGTTGTGACTGAGGGTCTAAAACAGCTGGTGCGGCAACAGACGGAGTTACTGCCTGTTGCGGTACCACCTAGCCTCTCTTAGGAGGTGTGCAGTTGTCGTACTGCAGCGAGTCCGAACTGACCCAGTGGCTAAACCTAGGCCGTTGGACTTGCGCGGAAGGGACCGACTTGCACTTAAAAGCTGCAAGATTTGGTCCATGGTTTCTGCGAGAAACCTCTTCCGCAGACGAGGAATAAATGGGCTCTCTCGTCTTTGTGTGGGTGGGGTGATCACGTCGGCAACGTGTGTAGATACACCCGAAACCACAGAGGGAAACGTCTGTTCGTCGATCAAGGCCTGAGGAACCCATAAGTCCTTCGACATTACTTCTCCCCCGGGCTTGGGAGCTTGTAAGAGGTCCCAGACTAGGTGAACCACTGGCACGAACAGACGAACCCTCGAACGCAACACTGTAACTTTGCGCATATCACTTTATCACTTTTGATTTTCTGTTTGCACTTATTTCACTGAACTCGAAACTTTAAGTGGTTTGTACCTGAAACACGCAATCCTATCCTTCATTAAAAGGTAGTAATTGCGAAAACAGTATTACAATGTAACAGAAAAACATAATGAAAGATAAAGAATTCAGTGGCTGGAAAAGAGACTAAACACTAGATCAAATAAACTACGTTTAAAATCTCTCACCGCATAAAGCCTGGGAACAAGAATAAAACTCTAGAAACGTTTTACCTTCTTCCCCTCTATCGACTAGGGAGAAGAGCAAAAAACGAGAACAACGTTACCCGCTTGAACGAAACGTTTATCCTCCTCTCTCTCCCTCTCTCTCTCTCTCTAGACTTAGAACCTGAGAGATGAGCCCAATTATATATATCGTTAACTGAAAGGTTTCCCAAATAAAAAGCTCCTTTATTAGAATTAAAACCATTTAAGCTAAGAAAGAATGAACGAAACGCTAGAATCGGTTTACTCTTACTGCAACGTGAAACCGTGAATACTCTCTCTCTATCGTAACGATAGAGCACAAGTTGAACGTTCTGAACGTCAACAACTGCGGAGACTAAACAAAACGTTAGTTCAACTTTGAAAACAGTACGAGACTTATCAAAGAAATTCTTTCAAAAACATAAAATTAAAATAGCATAAATTCTTAACAGGAAAAACGATATGACGGGCTCAATGTTAATTAACTTCGGTTCCAAGTAAGGACCGCCTACTATTAGGAAAGGTCGCATAAAAACAAACATAAAAATTAATTTTTATAAGTTTATAATAAATGGAAAGTTAATCGAAGAGGCCTATAAATGGCGGAGAGATATAAAATAAATCTATAACTTTGTTAAGCAAAATTACCAAAAACCTAAACACACTTCCGTCTAAGGGAAGGGTGGGTCATAAAAAGTGAAAGAGAGTCTATACTCTCTTCGACACCAACACTTCCGTCTAAGGGAAGGGTCAGCCATTTAAAAGTGAAAGAGAGTCCATACTCTCTTCGTCACCATAATTAAATCAAAGTAATTCCAAAAGCTTGCTAAGCTAATGATAAAGCTTCCTGAATAGCGAAGGCTAAACTCTAGAGCAAATACATCACCAAATCGTGAACAATAACTCCAGAATCAACAGCGTATCCAAGTAGGTCTAGCCGGTGGCACGACAGAGGAAAAATTGAGGTCTTGTTGACAAGAAGTACTGGAGTACCTGACCACAGATGGCGCTGTTGTGTACACCCCCACCTGTATAGCGATCGCTGGCGTATCCCGACCGTAGATTTCTGTCGGGCAACAGAGTTGACAGCTACATGATCATCGGGTAAGATTAATATTGAAAAAGATGGAATAGTGTGCCTGAATGTACTCTAAAGCAAGAGAACTCTAACCGAAGACAGGAGAACTCTTAACCCAAGGTAGTGGAAGACCATGGTACAGAGGGTATAGCACTACCCAAGACTAGAGAGCAATGGTTTGATTTTGGAGTGCCTTTCTCCTAGAAGAGCTGTTTACCATAGCTAAAGAGTCTCCTCTACCCTTACCAAGAGGAAAGTAGCCATTGTACATAAGCTGACAAAAGCAATCACTTTCAGGTATCCTATCCTACACCTAGATCACTCACCCATATCTACATTTTGACAAACAGCACGACAGTATATTCGTACTGTATGTAATAAGAGTTAAGTAATGACGCAGTTAGATAAGACAATGTCGGCAGTCCCCATAGGGCAGGGGGCCATCATAAGCAATCACATTTGTCTTCCCAGCCGTGAGTCGCTGTAGGTGGCATGTCTTCTCTTATCGCAGGGTACAAAAACGGACGTCTGCATCAAGAGCCTGAAATAGTCAATATCTGATAATATTTTGGAATAATTGCATCACTTTTAGGAATAAATCATTTCTAGGTGCTTTAAATACAGTACTGTATAGTTTACATAATTGTCATAAGGTATTTGGTGAAATAGTGACAGAATTACTTTCAAAATTCTAATATTTACTTATCTTTATTTTCAATATTATAATGTTAGTGTACAGTGAACCCTCGTTTATCGCGGTAGATAGGTTCCAGTCGCGGCCGCGATAGGTGAAAATCCGCGAAGTAGTGACACCATATTTACCTATTTATTCAACATGTATATTCAGACTTTTAAAACCTTCCCTTGTACGTAGTACTGTTAACAAACTACCCTTTAATGTACAAAACACTTAATGCATGTACTACAGTACCCTAAACTAAAACAGGCACAAATATTAAAGGTGATTTTATATCATGCATTTCCTAAACACGCTAAAAAGCACGATAAAAAATGGCAACCAATGTTTTGTTTACATTTATCTCTGATCATAATGAAGAAACAAACTGGAGGTAGAGCTTTGCTTATTACCCAGACATATTTCCCATACTTTTCCCTTAGAACTACATCACATCTTCCTACTTTAGATATATATATATATATATATATATATATATATATATATATATATATATATATATATATATATATATGTATACACATATACATACCTACATATATACATAAATACATGCATACATATATATATATATATATATATTACTGTATATATATATGGGTTATGGAAAAAATCCGCGAAGTGGTGAATCCGCGATGGTCGAACCGCGAAGTAGCGAGGGTTCACTGTATTGCCATATCATTATTCTTATTATTATTATTATTATTATTATTATTATCAATAAAGTACTTCAGTAAAAGACCCTATTTATGTCTATTTGAATAAATGAATGATTGATAATTATTTGGCATCATACGTGAATTGGACATTTTCTCGACCTTTGACCTTGACCTTCCAAAATTTAATCATTTTGAGCTTTTTACATAAGTTAATCCCTGAAAGTTTCATTACTCTACAATTCAAATAGTGGCCAGGAAGTTGTTCATAAATACATACACAAATTACAAACACAACCAGCGGGTAAAACATAACCTCTTTCCAACTTCGTTGGCGGAGGTAATAATGGGGTGAATACATACTTAATAAAAGGGGGAGTGAGAGTTGTAGCTTTGCACTCCAGCGTCGTTTAAAACATCCGACTCGGCTTCTGATTTCCATTAACATGCACGTTAATATTTTAACTTGTCGTTATTAACAATATAAAAAAAAGTGCTTCAATTAAATCGTACATTACATCGAGAACAAGGGGACTTTGCATATCACCGGCCAGTTCCTCCCGCGTTTATAGTAAATGGACACCAACTAACCCAAACTTCCACCACCTAACCTAACCTACGAGCCGTGTCCTTACCTACTTACCTAACAGGGGAGGGGGACAGCAACCCCATGCGAACACCCTTACACTGGCCGCTATCATACATACGAACAGAGATTAATTAACCAACAGGTTTATTATTATTATTATTAGTAATAGTAGTAGTATATGCTCAGCTACAACCCTAGTTGAAAAAGCACAATGCTATAAGCCCAGGGGCTCCAACAGGGAAAAAGAGCCCAGTGAGGAAAGGAAACAGGGAAATATTAAATTTTTTTGATATTTATACTGTTTGAAAAATTAGAGCCCTTTTTAGTAAGATATGACTGAAAAACCACATTTTAAAAAGGAAATAAATACAAAAATAACAATTTAACCTAACCTATTAGCCATATCCTTACAATTATACCTATCAGGTGGGCGCTTTTAACTGCCGTATCCCTCTGCCTAAATTGGAGTTTGTTTCATTTATAGTATTTAAGATAAAGATTAAACATTTTTGTCATTAAAATGATTAATTTAATAAGATTCATTTAATTGTGAGATTTAAAATGTCCCAATATTGTGTTATATACTAAAAATGATTTTATCTAGGGTGGAATATGAAGTGAATAGGGGATTTAAACCAATATTAAATATAAAAAAAAAATAGATAAATATATATAAAACAAGATAATGAATAGGAAATATATATATAGTTCATATATCTAACTAAAAATAATATATAATTAGAAATACAGATTAAAAGGCAAAATTTAATATTGTTTAATGTCTTCGAAAATTAAACTTTAGTCTTTGGACATTTTAAGTAAGTTTTAATAATAATTACCTTACATATTAAAGGCAGTCTTTTCCCAGATTAAGGATAGGTAAGGTAACAGTAGGTAAGATTTGGGTGGGTAAAGTGAGGTTAGGTATTACAATAGTAGTGTCATTTGTAAATCTTGTTTTCGTCATTAGGTTTGTTTCTGCATTATTGCATTTTCTAATCATATTAAGAATCCAAGATACGTCTTTTGTGAACCTCTACTGCTAAATCTACTCTGGGGATAGTCCACTCTGGCAGGAAATGAATAACCTCCAAACAAATATAAGGCTAGGCTATAAAATACATAAAGGCTAGTCACACAAAAAATACCGCATCAACTGTTAAAATATTAGAATATCAATGAAGTTATAGCATATTACCTTCACAGTAATGGGAAAAAGAAGAGTTGCACGGCAGAGTTCAATATATATGGCAGTTCCTTGTTGCAATGGGGTAATGAGTGACCGATGGGAGGCACAGTGTTGCCAGTGGGGCGTCTAAAACTCCCCAAAACTCGTGATAAAAAATCCCCAAAACAACCTAAATATCCCCATGTCCACGAATATATTTTCTTCTGATCCTGTAGGATATACGAAATCTGTATAGAAATTACCCAACTTACTACATGTAAGTGCACGGAAACTAATTGCAACAATATAAAGGTTTAATCATCTCTGTCTCTTCATAGAAATTTACACTGAATATCCCCATCGGACACCCAAAATCAAGAAATCTAGGGATGAATTCCCATATCTGGCAATACTGGGGAGGAGAGATGATGAGGTTCCTGGTTCCTTATTGCTCACTCCGCAAAGTAAGTTTGCGGGCACTTATCTCTTTATAGATAGGTGCAAAGCTTCTAAGCTTATTCATATTATTGTTATTAAGTTTATATCATCTGTGCCTTAAATAAATTAATATCATAATGAGGTTCTCTATCTTTACTTTTATTCCCTTCTACTTTGAAATTGGATAGGATAACACCTTGCTATCATCAGTTTTGGCAACCTGTTGTGGTAATCAGTTTGGGCTTCTTAAACTCTTCTTTTATATTCATTGCCCTATCTATAAATGCAGCCAGATCTCTGCTAGGATTTTTCAGCATACCTAAACTTATTTCTACATGCTTTAGCTGTTCTAACTTTGGGCATAAAAATAAATGTTCGGTGGTGTCTTCTTCCTCTTTGCATAAATCACACAAATTGTCATCATATTTTCCCCTGAAATTTGCTTTTAAGTTGAGCATATTTAATCTTGCTTTCATCACAAGGGATGCCTTATCCAGATACATTTCTCTGATATAAGGGGGATCCAAATATTTCAGTTCAGGTTCAGGTTCTGGGGTGAGGCATAGCCTTGACAACGGCGCCTCTAACGTTTATCTTCTTGTACTGCTTTGTCTTTTCTTCCACATTAGGTTAAATACTTTCTTTTTTCTTTTTCATATTTGTTTCACTAAATAAAAATAATCCTACTATTTTCTTTAGGTCTTCGTCGTATGGTTGTTGTAGCTCAATTACTTCATTCCTTTCTTTTCTTTATTCCTGGCAAAATAACAAAAAATGTATCAAATCTTCCTCCTCATTTTCACAAAAATTACAGTTTATATTCCCCCATTGTGTCTATTTACAATATTTAGTTTTAACGTATTAGTTCTTGCTCTAAAAAATATAACTGAAGCAAATGTATTGTCATAAATTAACTCTTTAATTTCGTTTTTCCACGCTCTATATATTTCTAAGCTCACTTTACTTTCTATTTCTTCTTTCCACTTTTCAGTATCCCACTTTCTGGTTTCCGTTTTTATTTCTGTCTTGTTTCACCAAAACAGTTCCAACAATGTTTAGCTAATTTTTAAGTTTTAAGCGTTTTTTTTTTAATTGCTTATTTTCCAATCTCAATTATCTGGAACATATCATTAAACTAAAATATGCACTGAATTGCTAGTATAAAATAGAACTAGAGCTAGTACTAGTAACGTTGATAATAAGCAGAATAAATTATTATTATTGAAGGATATGTAGAAAGACTTCGAAAGGAGTGAGGGAAAGAGATAATCTAATTTTCAAGTAGATCACGATTAATGAAAATAACTTTTTAATTATATAACTTGATACTAATTGAATTATGATTTGTACTTATATGTATTCAATCCAATTTTCTATTGGTTGACTAAATATGAAATAATATATGTAACTCGTGCCGTCTTCTTTCAACCTATTAATAACAATAATTATTTTGTTTTCTATTAACATTATTTCTGCTAGTTCTAATACACTGTGTGTGTGTGTGTGTGTGTTAGAGAGAGAGAGAGAGAGAGAGAGAGAGAGAGAGAGGGGGAGAGAGAATGGTTGGTAGTTTTGTTAAACTAAAACTGCCTTAAGTATTATAAGATAGGTGGTTATGTGAAGCCTGGCGTGGACCTCTGGACCATGAACATCACATGCCCATTTTTTTTTATATCATATTCGCCAAAGTCGTAATTATAGGCCTTCAGATATTCAAACACCAGCCCTTCTTCATCACTCAACCTCCTTGGAGTTAGTAGGAATAAACGCAGTAATAATTGGGTCCACCTAAAAATAAAAAATAAAAACTACAGTTTTTGTTTATGAGGTAGGCCTACACTTGAATTCTTTTATCAACCACTTCACGTTAGCGTCATATCCAACTGATTGTTCTGACAATACTTTATAAATTAACCTATATAAAAAATAAAACTTTTACTTTCACTTTTAGGGGTTTATTTCTCGCCCTCCATCAGACACTAAGAGTCTGTTCAGGCGGGCCTTGGTGTGTGAAAATAATTTCTTTCCAGTTAATATTTTGCTCTGTATCTTTTCAGTTATTCGCTAGCATTTGTATTCAGGCTTAATAGTTTTCAGATCACTATTATAACACTTTCCAAAGAGGTAAGTCTTCAGGTTTTTCTTGAACGCTGCTATTCTTGACATCAAGTGGAAGGTCGTAGAAGAGTCTCGGTGCAGCATAACAAAAAGTTCTACCTCCTATTGCATGATTCACACTAATTTCGAATAGTCTATATGGGTCATCAGCATGTCTAACTCTTACAGCAGCGCTGGTAGGTTGAGGGTAGGGAACCAAGCAATCACGGAGATATTTAGGCTTATCACTTGTAAATGCTTTGTAAGTCAACAAACAAATTTTAAATTCAATTCTAGCCTTAACAGGTAACCAATGTAGATTGATTCAACTACATGATTAGGAAGCTCATTCCACAACCTGGTCACCGCTGGAATAAAATTTCTAGAAAACAGTGTAGTATTGAGCCTCACCTTGGAGAAACCTGAGCAATATAAATATAACGAAATAGATATATTGTCATAATATATAGTATATAATATAAACCAAAATAAACGGTTGCCTGTCCAATATATTCTCTACCTGTAAGTATTTCTCAAGTTTTCCAACGGTGACTGACACGAACAAGGTAGAGCTTTCGAATCTTGACACTACGTGACACAATCAAGTCTGTCGTGTCTAGTGGGTGCCACCCACTTCATGGGTGTGTCAAAAGGTGTCGGTGGAACTGAAGAAAATAGATAGATTTAGAAAAGCCACTGATGAAAGAGCCTGAAATGTAGAGTATTTTCCGGAGATACATACCACTGAGAGAGAGAGAGAGAGAGAGAGAGAGAGAGAGAGAGAGAGAGAGAGAGAGAGAGAGAGAGAGAGAAAAGAAACAAGGTCCCCAAAAATGTAATTTACCTGTAACCAAAAATGAATAAAATAAGTTTTTGTAAACGTTGTGTGAGAGAGAGAGACGTTGTGTGAGAGAGAGAGAGAGAGAGAGAGAGAGAGAGAGAGAGAGAGAGAGAGAGAGAGAGAGAGAGAGAGAGAGAGAGAATAACCACTGAGTTTGCCGTAAACCATTTCAGTTCTATTAAAGTTCTATTTCATCTCTGTAGTTGTTGACCTTTTTCTGAAGTTCAAACAAGATTCTATAGGTTTTTTTTTTTTTTTTTTTTTTTGAAGATCAAGCTTATCTAATTTCATAGTTTAACTGTTTCGTCTTATTTTTGTTATTGGATGTTTTTCTTATGAGATATATTTCTAGCTTTCGATTATTTGTTAATAATAATATTGAATAATATGATAATCCCTTCCGTCATCATTTACCTATAACAATAACTATAACGAGACATTATTTGAATAATAATAATAATAATAATAATAATAATAATAATAATAATAATAATCATAATAATAATATTAATAATGTTCTTGAAATATTTCATTTGGATAGTTTAATCTTCTCTTGTAGTTTATTTATTTCCTTGTTTCATTTCTTCCCTGGGCTATTTTTCCCTGTTGGAACCTTCGGGCTTATAGCATCTTACTTTTTCAACTATGGTTATAGCCTAGCTTGTAATAATAATAATAATAATAATAATAATAATAATAATAATAATAATAATGATAATGACAATAATAATAATAACTGTAATAATAATAATAATAATAATAATAATAATAATAATAATAATAATAATGATAACAATAACAATAAAAATAATAACAATAATGATGTTAATAATAATCATAATAATAATAATAATAATAATAATAATGATTTTAATAATAATAGTAATAATAACAATAATAATAATAATCATCATCATAATAATAATAATAATAATAATAATAATAAAAATAAGGACTAAGATCCACTCCCCTGAGCCCCTCCCCCCCAAAATAAAAGACAATGCATAACACAGGATACCTCTGCCTTCTTTCCTAGTGATTTATACGAAGGACTTTGCTTGCTTTCTCCCTGGCTCCTAAAATATTGCCCCGTTCCATTCTCTTCCTCCTCGGGGAAAACTGACTGTGTCCTCCTCCGAAGGAGTCAAGTTTCTTTCCCTCCCAAAAGATTAATGTCAGGCCAGTTTTAAAAGCTAGTTTGGACGTCTGACCTTCCACCAGCTGATGTATAGTCAGCTTAAGTTATTTCGATATTTTACGTTTTCATGCGAGAGTGATCTATGTTGGGGCCTTAGGTCATAATTTACTTAGAGGGTGAAGAAGAAGTGGTGATATACTTCCCAGGGGGGGGGGGGGAGGGGGGGGGAGAGTATATTTCTACTCAGCTAGATGATCCTGGATACACAGTATTCTAGAAGTTTCATTCCCGCTGTGACCAAGTTGTGGAATGATCTTCTTAATCGGGGAGTTGAATCAGTTGAGCTTCAAAGGTTCAAAGTTGCAGCAAATGTTTTTATTTTGACCAGGCTGACACGAGTCTACTTATAGTTTATATAGGACATATCTGTTTTGACGTTGTTAATAGTTTATATATGACATATCTGTTTTGACGTTGTTAATAGTTTATATATGACATATCTGTTTTGACGTTGTTAATAGTTTATAAATGACATATCTATTTTGACGTTGTTAATAGTTTATATATGACATATCTGTTTTGACGTTGTTAATAGTTTAAAAATGACATCTGTTTTGACGTTGTTAATAGTTTATATATGACATATCTGTTTTGACGTTGTTAATAGTTTATATAGGACATATCTGTTTTGACGTTGTTAATAGTTTATATATGACATATCTGTTTTGACGTTGTTAATAGTTTATAAATGACATATCTGTTTTGACGTTGTTAATAGTTTATATATGACATATCTGTTTTGACGTTGTTAATAGTTTAAAAATGACATATCTGTTTGGACGTTGTTAATAGTTTATATATGACATATCTGTTTTGACGTTGTTAATAGTTTATATAGGACATATCTGTTTTGACGTTGTTAATAGTTTATATATGACATATCAGTTTTGACGTTGTTAATAGTTTATATATGACATATCTGTTTTGACGTTGTTAATAGTTTAAAAATGACATATCTGTTTGGACGTTGTTAATAGTTTATATATGACATATCTGTTTTGACGTTGTTAATAGTTTATATAGGACATATCTGTTTTGACGTTGTTAATAGTTTATATATGACATATCAGTTTTGACGTTGTTAATAGTTTATGTATGACACATCTGTTTTGACGTTGTTAATAGTTTATATATGACATATCTGTTTTGACGTTGTTAATAGTTTATATATGACATATCAGTTTTGACGTTGTTAATAGTTTATGTATGACATTTCTGTTTTGACGTTGTTACTGTTTTTAGAATGATTTATTGTTAATTTGTTCTCATCATTGATTTATTTCCTTATTTCCTTTCCTCACTGGGCTATTTTTCTCTATTGGAGCCCTTGGGCTTATAGCATCTTGCTTTTCCAACTAGGGGTGTGGCTTGGCTAATAATAATAATAATAATAATAATAATAATAAAAGAGGAGGGAAATTTTACTATAAGTAATACGAGAAGTGGGAAGTTTTTAACTCCAATAACCCTTTAGTTTAGAAGATTTTAGAGTGGCTTTTAATTATTGACCAGAAAGGTATACAGTAAATGTTCGATTTTGCTGGGTTCCGGCACACCAAGGCCAATGTGGCACACATAGGTGTGTCTGGAAATGAAGAGGTAGATTCACTGGCAAAGAATGCTGCAGCCGAGATTCTACCAAGAAGGTAATGATTTTTTACCGATAACTAAGAATTTTATTTATAATAATTGGTAACAGCATTGGAATAATTGAACTGAAAATAAGATGAGAGAAATTGCGAATGTTATATCCCCTTGGAGGTATAATTTGATGGCCCGAAAATGGGAGACTACTTTTTGTCGTCTCCTCATTGGTCACACTCAGACACACGAGTTTGTGAGGCATTTGTTGACGGATTGCCCCACTTATAGCAGAGAAAGAAATAGATTATCTGTTTGAGGCTCGAAGTGAGGATGGCAGGTTCATCCTTGCCAAGATTCTTGGACATGATGTGTCGTACAATGTTAGCAGGTCTTTTGAAAGCTGGTTAACTTTTATATTTTACTTTTCTGGTTTTGATTGAATATTTTTTTAGTCTTTATAATAAACGATACCGGCGCCAATGACCTTCGATGCCAGGATCCCAGAGAACTTCAAATCATTCCTTCTTCTCTCCCACCGTTATCCTTACATTAAGGGGTCGGTTGCTTGATGAGACCTCTCTAACAACTTCTATCACAGGGATTCTATTCCACCAAAACCTCTTCTCTTAATTCTCTTGAATTTATATAGATTGAATGAAGAGTTATAGTATAAATCTCTATAGATTTAATGGTTTATCAAACTCACCCGTTTCGGGTCCGTC
Source organism: Palaemon carinicauda (assembly GCF_036898095.1). NCBI lineage: Eukaryota > Metazoa > Arthropoda > Malacostraca > Decapoda > Palaemonidae > Palaemon > Palaemon carinicauda. Next base: position 1,117,041 of record NC_090756.1, read on the forward strand.
AAATCCTCCTGCTGGTTCTCTTGACGGCGACGTCCAAAGCCGAGGGCAATCCCGACCCGTCACCTCGCGCTTCAGCGAGTCCTGATCCCCAGTCGGAGCGGGTGGTCCTAGGGGAGCATCCTGCCGAACACGACGACGACACGACGGTGAAGAGAGGTAGGATTCAACAGGGCTCACATACAAAATGGGAAGTGACATTTGGTAAAGATTTGTAAGGGAAGTGATATTTGATATAGTTGATAAAGGAAGTGACATTTGGTAAAGATTTGTAAGGGAAGTGATATTTGATATAGTTGATAAAGGAAGTGACATTTGGTAAAGATTTGTAAGGGAAGTGATATTTGATATAGTTGATAAAGGAAGTGACATTTGGTAAAGATTTGTAAGGGAAGTGATATTTGATATAGTTGATAAAAGAAGTGACATTTGGTAAAGATTTGTAAGGGAAGTGATATTTGATATAGTTGATAAAGGAAGTAACATTTGGTAAAGATTTGTAAGGGAAGTGATATTTGATATAGTTGATAAAGGAAGTGACATTTGATTGAAGTCGTAAAGGACGGAATATTGGGATTTTGGATAAAGGAAGTGTCATTTGATAAAGTTTTATATGGGAAGTGACATTTGGTAAAGATTTGTAAGGGAAGTGATATTTGATATAGTTGATAAAGGAAGTAACATTTGGTAAAGATTTGTAAGGGAAGTGATATTTGATATAGTTGATAAAGGAAGTGACATTTGATTGAAGTCGTAAAGGACGGAATATTGGGATTTTGGATAAAGGAAGTGTCATTTGGTAAAGATTTGTAAGGGAAGTGATATTTGATATAGTTGATAAAGGAAGTGACATTTGGTAAAGATTTGTAAGGGAAGTGATATTTGATATAGTTGATAAAGGAAGTGACATTTGGTAAAGATTTGTAAGGGAAGTGATATTTGATATAGTTGATAAAGGAAGTGACATTTGGTAAAGATTTGTAAGGGAAGTGATATTTGATATAGTTGATAAAGGAAGTAACATTTGGTAAAGATTTGTAAGGGAAGTGATATTTGATATAGTTGATAAAGGAAGTGACATTTGATTGAAGTCGTAAAGGACGGAATATTGGGATTTTGGATAAAGGAAGTGTCATTTGGTAAAGTTTTATATGGGAAGTGACATTTGATTATGTTGATAAAGGAAGTGACATTTGATAAGGGTGTTAAAGGAATTGACAGTTGGGGGACTTTGATAATAGAAGTGTCATTTGGTAAAGTTTTATATGGGAAGTGACATTTGATTATGTTGATAAAGGAAGTGACATTTGATAAGGGTGTTAAAGGAATTGACAGTTGGGGGACTTTGATAAAAGAAGTGTCATTTGGTAAAGTTTGGAATGGGAAGTGATATTCTATTATGTTGATAAAGGAAGTGAAATTTTGATAACGGTGTTAAAGGAATTGACAATTGGGGACTTTGATAAAGGAAGGGTCATTTAGTAAGGTTTTTTATGGGTAGTGACATTCAATCATGTTGACAAAGGAAGCGACATTTGATTAAGGTGGTAAAGGAAGTGACATTGGGGGACTTTGATAAAGGAAGTGTCATTTGGTAAACATTTGTATGGGAAGTGACATTTGATAAGGGTGTTAAAGTAATTGACAGTTGAGGACTGATAATGAAAGAGACATTTGATAAGGGCGTTCAAGAAATTGACAGTTGGGGGACTGATAATGGAAGTGGC